>NC_086449.1:20181835-20483180 GCF_028390025.1 Pseudophryne corroboree
TTTCAGTTGCACTGCTGGCCGCAGAGTGATTGACAGGAAGTGGGCATTTCTGGGTGTCAACTGACCGTTTTCAGGGAGTGTGTGGAAAAACGCAGCCGTGCTAGATAAAAACGCAGGTGTGGCTGGGGAAACGGAGGTGTGGTTGGCCGAACGCAGGGCATGTTCGTGACGTCAAAACAGGAACTGAATAGTCTGAAGTGATCGCAAGCTAGGAGTAGCTCTGGAGGTACTCTGAAGCTGCACAAAATTATTTTGTAGCCGCTGTGCGATCCTTTCGTTTGCAATTCTGCTAAGCTAAGATACACTTCCAGAGGGCGGCGGCTTAGCGTTTGCACGGCTGCTAAAAGCAGCTAGCGAGCGAACAACTCAGAATGAGGGCCATTGAGGAGACTCAAGAGAGAAATAAGAAGAGAAAGAAGAGGACAGAAATGGGGGTTATAGTTGCCTCTTTATAACTTCAGCTGAACCACTTTCATATACACTGCAAGTTCAGAAGTGTGTATATCAAATACACTGTATTCTCATTACATTTTGAGCAAGTCATAGAAATATATTTTCATCATCACATGGTTTGAGGCCCTTGCCCTTTATACCTTTATTAACTATTTTACCCCACCAATTGACTTGGCTAAAATTTCTTATTATAAGTGAAACTTAAGGGCTGCTTCAAGATGTTTAGTATACCGTGAATAGGTTGCCACTTGTGTTCACAAATTATGAGCAATTCTGAGTTGACTGCATATTGGCAGCTTCTCAAATATGGCCGAATGGGAGTGATGATGAATTAGAACCAAAACCAAAACATGGGGTCCACACACATCTCTAGTCCATAGTCGCAATGTATGGGAGAGGCTTAGACCCAGTAATGTTTTGGAATTGTGTGTGATATTCTTGGGTGGTGACCAGTCGTTGCTCCATAGGTGGGGCTGCAGTGCAGTCCAAATTTCAAATAGGGGAGCCACACTAACTGCCACCAACTGTCATACCATTCTGTCTCACTGGCAGTTGCTGTGGCTCCCCTGTTTGAACTTTGGATTCAACTGCAGCCACACCTCTGGAGTCACCACTGGTGATGACTAGGAAGTGGTTTTTCAGACTCACAGAGATGGTTCATCTTATGGGAATGTTACGCGAGTGTAATGCTGTAGTGGTTGTGTACTCAGACATACAGTACAATCATTCACATTGGAGGCCATGATCGGTGAGCATCACTCTTTATTGTTTTGGGGGGGTTCTAATTATTATTTTTATTATTATTGATTATTATATAGATTATTATATATAATCATAATATAATAATCATCTACGCCAAAAGACAGAATAAAATAATAAACAATGATACATTTTTATTAGTTTGATGTGGAAAATGTTGCCATTTTTCTCAACTTCCTATTTGGCAAAATTATGCAGTTTTTAGGGTTTAAAGCAAAATTGAGTTAAAGTGTGCTCCATGTTGAAGATATGAGTTTTCATAATGTTGTACAGGTCAAGTATGAGATCTTGCTGGATACACTCTGTGTGGCTTCACATAAGAGTAATAATACAGTACGTCATGCTCTGCTTACATGTTTTATAGTGTAAGTCGGTGGAGAAATACCTACTAATGTACATACACAAGGTCTAAGAGGTGACACTTTTCTGCACTCTCATATCATGGAACATTTCTGCCCGTACCTTATATTCAGTCATCACATCATGAACCCCTGTATTCTGTTATCGCTGTCTTGCACTTCATATCCTGTCATAACTTTCCACCACCCCCATATCCTTTATTCTCTGCCCTCTAAACCATATTTGGTCACTACTTCATGTACCCCGATATTCTGCTAGACTTGCCTTGAACTTTATAACTTGCCATCACTTTCCTGCACCCCCATATAATGTAATCTCTGATCAGTACCCCATGTTCGGTCATTACATTATGTACCTCTGTATTTATGCTTACAGTCAAGGAACATTAATTATCTGGTAACATAAATAGTAATCAATGTGCCTCATATATCAACATATGAAAAAACTCATTGTGAATAATAAAACTTTCCATATGATTAATGGTGATCAAGCCAAACAGCTCCTAACTGTCATGTGTCATGTGTTTGAAAAATGACAGTTGGGAGCTACACGTGAAGAAGGTTTTCTTCCTAACCGTCATAGAGGAGATCCCAAGAATTATTATGAATACAAAGATTTACCTAATGACAACTAAGATGAATGGGATGACTGCTAAAGAGAAAGGACCAATCAAAGCATCTAATTGTAGTGCAGAGGCATAGTAAGCTGCTTGAAGATGCAGCTGCAAAGAGAAGCATCGCATATGAGTACTGTAGCCGATTAGCGGGCGAAAACCAGATAGACATGGCCACTGCATAAAGACGCACAGTTGTGTCCATCTCCAAAACTCCAGATGTCCAGAAAGTGTGTTACAGTCCCACCCAGCACTTGGCAATGGGGAGGCGGTGGCCACTATACCTGCCGGAAACTGCCACGTGCCTGGCATTCAGGATGCTGGGCACAGACGATGATCTCAGTTGGTAGGCAATTTAGAAATACAGCTTCCAGCTTTCAGCCGGGATGTGGACGTGCAGCAGTGTAGCTGCATGACATTAGTTATCACTGACCCCTCCTCACTACCTGCTTACTGATTGGTTAGGATCCTTGTATATACCTTGCTGGCCACTCCCTCTATGCGTGTTATAGTTTACCCTTGCCTTGTAAACCACTGGTCCCTGTTATTATTATTATTATTATTATTATTATTATTATCCTTTATTTATCTGGTGCCACAATGGTCCCGTAGCACCCAAGTACATTAACAAATAATCAAAACAGGAAAACAGCAACTTACAGTTGAAGACAATATAGGACAAGTACAGTGTAAATAAATATAGCTACATCAGCAGATAACACTGAAATAAGTATCAGGTGGCAGAAAACCACAGGATTTGATGCAGTTGAAGATTATTAAAATAAGGAAAGGATAAGCACATCAGGGAAGAGGGCCCTACTTGTGAAAGTTTACATTATAAAGGGGAGGGGCAGACAGACAGGGGTGACACAGACCGGGCATTGAACAGTGGGTTAGGATGAGATTTGGCTGGGTTTGGTGAAGAAGTGGGTCTTGAGAGCCAGTTTGAAGTTTTGTAGAGAGGTGGAAAGTCTGAGAGGGACTGCTGGGGAAATCCAGAGAAAGGGAGCAGCACATGAAAAATCTTGGAGATACTGTAGAAGTAGGAGCAAGTAATCAGTAGGCAGGAGAGTTGGCGTGCATTAGCAGAGTGAAGAGGACAGATGGGAGTGCAAAGGGAGATAATGTCAGAGATGTAAATGGGAGAGGAGTGGGTGAGGGCTTTGAAAGTGAGTGTGAGGAGCTTGAAATGGATTCTGAAATGAAAGGGGAGCCAGTGAAGGTCTTGTAAGAGAGGGGAGGTGGATGTAGTATGTTTGGTGAGGAAGATGATCCGAGCCGCAGCATTGAGGATAGATTGCAGTGGAGAGAGGTATTTGTGAGGGAATAAGTGAATAAGAGTCTTAGTAGCATCCTGGGTCAGAAAAGGTCTAATCCTGGAAATATTTTTTAGATGAAAATGGCAGGTTTGTGAGAGGTGCTGAATGTGTGGTTTGAAGGAGAGGGAGGAGTCAATAATTACTCCAAGACATTGCAATTGGGGGCTAGAGGAGATAGTTATGCCATTAATAGATAATGAAATTGTGGGAAGTGAGGTTGTGCGGGAGGGTGGGGAGATGATCAGCTCAGTCGTAGACATGTTAAGTTTAAGAAAGCACTGGGACATCCAAGAAGAAATAGCAGAGAGACAGTTGGAGATATGAGTGAGGAGAGCAGGGGAGAGTTCCTGGAAGGAGAGGTAGATTTGAGTATCATCATCATAGAAATTATATTGGAAGTAAAAATAACTAATGAGTTCTCCTAAAGAGAATGTATAGAGAGGGAAAAGGAGAGGACCAAGAACAGAACCTTGGGAGACACCTACAGTTAGTGGAAGTGGGGGGGGGGTTGAGTCATGAAAGGAAGGGTAGGAAGACAGCCAAGCTTAGTGATGGTAGTCTCAAGAGGTAGAGATGGGGAGGCAGAGATAAGTAAGTTAAAGGAGAGGAGGTGGTGGTCAAAGATAGGAGATGTGGAGTTGGAGAAATTAGAAGTATTGCAATGGTGAGTTAAGACCAGATCCAGTGAGGATGAGGGGAAGTCCACTGGGAGAGACGATGAGATATTAAAAACATTAGAGTCAGGAAATTGTGTGGGGATATCGATAGGGATAATGAAATGATAATGGAAGAAATGTTAGAAAAGAGGAAGTTAGGAAGCCAGGAAACAAAGTTATCAAGGAATTTGGAGGAAATGCCAGGGGGTTGGTAAATGATAGCTAATCTAAGATGGACTAGTTAAAAGAGGCATATAGCATGGACCTCAAATGTAGAGAATGTAAGGGACGGCTCTGGGTGTATGGGTTAGTAGGAGTAACTAGAAGGTAAAAGGACCCCAACACCACCCCCAGGTCGGGGAGGGTTCAATTGAGGCCCCCAGCAGAGAGAGCAGCAGGAGTAGTAGTTTCAGAGGGATTAATCCAGGTTTCAGTAATGGCTAGGAGATGCAGGGAGTTAGAGATGAAGAGGTCATGAGTGGGGACCCGTTTGTTACAAACAGATCTGGCATTCCAAAAGGCACAGGATAGGGGGTATGAGTTTGTGGGAGATATGTGAATGAGATTATCAGGGTTATTGTAGCGTTGAGGTGAGATTAACTTTGAGGGCAGGGCTGATGAGAGAGTAGTGATGGTGTGGGTGCCTGAGCTAGTAAGAGAAACTGCAGGAGGTGGGCAGGGAAGGAGTTCAGTGTGATGTGGATGGGGGTGTTGGGAGATGACAGGGAGAGGAGGGAGGGAGCAGTGCTGAGTGGTGGGGTAGTAGGACCATGGGGCAGAGGTGAATGAAAGTGGGGTAACAGGAAAGGAGGGGAAATGAAACAGAGGGGTGGAGGGGTGGCAGAAGAGGGGAGAAAGGAGGAGGTGTAGGAGACAAGGGGGAAGGATAAAGGTGGGAACAGGAGGAAAGATACACAATTAGACACTGAGTGATGGGAGGAGAAGAAAACCTTGACATAGTGTGGAGTAGGTAAATACTGTAGGTTGATGGGAAACTGGAACTAATGGGAAAAATTATTAAGCAATGATAAGAGCGGAGAAGTGAGCCAGTGGAGAAGTGTCCTTGTCAACCAATCAGCACTGAAGTAACATTTATAATTTGCATACTATAAAATAATACAGAGCTGCTGATTGGTTGATGGGGCAACTTCTCCACTGGCTCACTTCTCTGCTCTTATCACTACTTAGTAAATATCCCCCTAAGAGTGGAGGCTGTAAGGGAATCAGAGCAGAAGAATTTATAAGAAATGCAGGTGAGAAAAGCAGTATAAACTCAATGGGGGTAAATTTAGTTTGAAGTGAATCAAAATCATAGATAAAACAGGTGCAGGAATTGATTTGGGCTGCAAGAAATTAGATGATTGTAAGTGAAGGTAAAAGTAGAAGTAGTAGTTTTTGAAATGTTCAAGTCAGGTAGTTCAGTGTTATTTAATCAGATTCAACAATCAGAAGGCGAATGATATGAAGAGTTCTGTAAGTGATCTCACATTTGTTTTTTTAAATTATCAACATTATCAGCAGTTATCAACATTAATTGTTGTCCTGTGGATTCTCTAACTCTCTGTGCACATGTTATATCAGCCTCACCTGCAGTGCACCATGGTTTTGCCCATTAGTGTGCTTTTTTGCTTTGCAAACAAACCTCAATAAGTCTGAAGAAGTACAGCCTGATACCAATGTGACCTCACACCACAAAGCTTAGAAAAGAGAATAACTGTTTCTAGAAGAAACCCAAACTAGTATCAGACAAGCACCCTCAGCCCGAAGGATGGGTTGTGGATTGACACACCACCATTCTGCATAACTAATTATAGCATAGAGGAAATGATCTTACACATTGACATTAACCACATATCATGGGGACACATCTGGACTCTCTACAGAGCAAAGTCTGATCAACCAACCATCACATGAACCCACCATCACTGGTTCTCCACAATGTCAGTCATGATCTGTATGAGGTCAACACCCTTACCCCTACACAGGTCATCTTTACTCAAGTGAAGCAAAAAAATTTTAGCTTACACCAGCAACCCAATGCATCCAATTAATATCCAAATAACAAGCTCAATGGAGCCCCTAACCCACAGCTATCAAACAAGTTGACATTCCAATAGGGCGGATGTCCAATTCTATAAACAGTGTCTTCTCACCTAATAAATAAGGGAAGGCCCAACAAGCCATTAAACCGGAACAACCTGTAGCAAGAATACATACCGGGAGTCAGAGCTGGCCCTAAGCAATATGATGCCCTAGCAAGATTTTGGCTGGTGCCCCCTAGCACCACTGCTAGTTCTGCAAGAGATGCCTGGCATGAGTCAGGTGGCAGCTCTGCTAACGTCGGGCGCATTTTGTTTATTAAAATGCATCTTATTTGCATTACTATGTGGCAAGAATGCACAAGCAGCTTATGCTGATTAAAATTATATGTGGCATGCCTATATTATGTGTGCGACTGCGGCTGTATATGCATATACGAAATGCTACATTGCAGTGATTTCCAGGAATACACCCAACGTAGCATTTCGTATGCAGATACAGCCGCAGTCACACACAAAATATAGGCATGCCACATATCATTTTAATCACTAGAAGCTGCTGGTGCCCCTAATTATACCAAATGCCCTAGGCATTTGCCTAGTTTGCCTATGCCTAAGGCCGGCTCTGCCGGGAGTAAAGAAAAGGAGTTCTTCTGAAAATCCTGAGACACACAACACAAACAGTAACTAGTAGCACATGAAGAAGCAGGGAGGAAGGAATGGGTAACACAAATGAATGTGAAAACAGTAAAAATACTCCAGAAGACCAAGAACTACTCAAGTTTGCTATGGAGGTAAAATTTCGTAAAAACTCTTCATGGTCCCCAATAATGGTTGCAAGTTTCTCATGTCCTGGGTTACTGTTCTTGGGAGTACCACCAACTTAATGCAAGTGCAAACTGTTGTGACAAGATGAGGCACCTCATATTCCAGTGAAGAGGGAGCACAAAATCTCCTTTATACAGACTTAATACAGGTTGAACACGATGGGCAATTTGCCTCTTTTCAACCTCAATTACTATGTTACTATGTTAACAGGTCATCCTATGAGGTTGTATGTAGATGGAGTGAGGGGCGTGGTTAAGTTGGTGTAGGCAGGAGGATGATTTGGTTCTCGCTCTTATGGTGTTTGAATGTTGACCCATCCACCGACCCTTTATGGTTAGTGTTGGCATAATCGGTTGGGATGGCCTGAGAACTGTGGCTGTGGGTAATAGTGGTAATAGATGCTCAGAATATGAAAAGGTATAGGCATTGGAGCCATAGGGGATGGGAGTATCATCGGATCATATGGGCTCCGGTCTCATATGGAGTCTGGGGATAACTGATCACCTTGTTTGAGTTATGGGAAGATATAAATGGAGAGTAGGCAACGGTCTTCCATAAAGTTGTGTTACCATTATTTCATGAGAGTATGCAAGGGTATGCGAATGAATGAGGTGAGTCAACTATAGAGATTTTAATGCACCCAAAACATTCAAGACATGCGTGCATTTATTCCACCACTCCCCATTACTTCCGCCAAATGGTCTCTGACTGTCAATCACTTTGGGAATAAATTCTTCACTGAGGCACATGTGTGCAGTGTGACAGTGACACAATTCCAGTCAGCCAATAATCAGTCATCTGTGTTAATATCGGCATTGCTTACATACTGAATCTGAATTAGGCCCATACTCCTAAAAAATAGGAATGACCATCCTAATCTAGGACATAGGTGTAACATACATATAAACAGCATATATTGTTATACAATACATAGTCTAGAGAACATTTCATTACAAAGAACAGAACTCATGCTTATTATTTATCAAGCCTTGGAGAATGATAAATTGCACAGTGATAAAGTACCAGCCAATCAGTTCCTAATTGCCATGTTACATGCTGTGTTTGAAAAATGTCAGTTAGGAGCTGATTGGATGTCAGTTAGGAGCTGATTGGTTGGTGCTTTATCACCTTCCACTTTATCACTTCACCAAGCTTAATAAATCTGCCTCTTAGTGGGTTATTCAGGGTTGTTAGCAAACCAAAAAAGTAAACAATTGGGCAAAACCATGTTGTACGGTTGATGGGGCAGATGTAACATGTGCAGAGAGAGAGTTAGATTTGGGTGGGTTACATTGTTTCTGTGCAGGGTAAATACCAGCTGCTTTATTTCTATATTAGAATTTAGATTTCAGTTTGAACACACCCCACCCAGATCCAACTCTCTCTGCACATGTTATATCTGCCCGCCTTGCAGTGCAACATGGTTTTGCCCATTAGTGTGCTTTTTCGGTTTGCTAACAAATTTTAATAAGGCCCTGTCAGTCAATATGTAATTTGTTGATGACAAACAGAACTTTTTGAAACGTACATTTGACATTTTTACTGATCTTTTTATTACCTGTAATAAGTTACATAATAATATTGGAAAAATGAGAACCAAATTGATTACTGCAAAATATAATTTTTATGTATTGTTTTTGTCATAATCCTTAGTCTTTAGTAAATTTCCCATGATGGCTCTAATTTCTTTACTCCTCAAACTGTAAATGAATGGATTAAACAAGGGTGTTATTACAATATACAAAAGGGCAGTAAACTTGTTTACAGTCAAAGATCGTCCACTAGCTGGAACCAAGTAAATGGTGATCAAGGTTCCATAGAATACAGTTACAACGGAGAGGTGGGAGCTGCAGGTGGAGAAGGTTTTCTTCCTACCAGTTGTAGAGGAGATCCCGAGAATAGTTATGAATACGCAGATGTAACTAATAAAAATTAAAATAAATGGGATGACCATTATTGGGATAGCAATAATCAAAATCTCTAACTGTAGTGCTTGAGTGTTAGTACATGACAGTTTAACAAAAGGAACAAGGTCACAGAAGAAGTGGTCAATGACGTGTGGCCCACAGAACTCAAGTTGGCATATAAAACTAAGATTAACCTGTGTGGCGAGTAAACCAAACACCCAACAATAGATAACCAAGGAATTTTGTAGTTTGTTGCTCATGATGGTGGTATAATGCAGAGGGCTGCATATGGCCAGGTATCGGTCATAGGACATGACTGCAAGGAGGTGACATTCTGTTGTCCCTATACCACAATAAATATAAGTCTGTGCTATACAACCTATGACAGAGACAGTGGCTCCTTCCAGCCATATGACACGTAGCATGTTTGGAACAGTAACACTCATGAACATAATTTCAGTGCATGACAATTGCTGTAGGAAGAAGTACATGGGAGAATGAAGCTGCTGCCTGGTAGACACCAATACGATGATCATAGAATTTATCATGAGTGTCATAATGTAAATAGTCAGTATCAATAGAAATAAAATGATGGCTTTGAAACCCTTAATTTGCGGGAATCCCAATAGTAAGAATTCATGGACTGCTGTGTAGTTCTCCATCATCATTCTGCGTGTTTTTGAACATTTATAATTTAGAAATTTTGAAATTAATAATAAATGAAATTTAGGATATGATTATTAATATTGCACATTTGGAACATTTTGCATGTTATGCTGTTGGAGATCTCTCATTTCATCCCAGGGACTGTATCCTTTACTGTTGACTTCATGTACGTGATGTATATTTCTGTTTGTATGGCTGGAAAAGACACAACCTCATTTAGGATAAGAGCATGGACAATGGTCTAATAATTAGGAGAAGCATCTCCTAATCTGCTTCCCAATATGTGCAGAGATGCAAAATGTTCTTCAGGAGGTCAACTGTTATCTTCACATCAAAGGCCAGCTTTAATTCTTTTTTACACCGGCCTCCATTCATTTTTACATTCTCCAACCAAGTCATAGGCATTTAGTAGAACAAACACATGCTGTATGTAGTCCTCATGGTCCCCACCGATATGTACTTAATAGAGAAAAACAATCTAGCAGGAACAACCCTTCTCTATAAAATACCATCCCCATTGCTAGACAGCCTAGACAAACTCTACAGAGCTATAGATACAAGGAAAATAAACAAGATTGAGACTCATATCATGTAAATATTTCCATTTACCATTGTGTTACTGGATGTTCTTTTTCTTGTATAATGGCGTTATCATATTATTTCAGTAATTCTGCATTCCTCTGTATACCTAAGTGCTCCAGTACCTCTCTAATATACTCTGATGGCAAAGCCATACCTATACCCATTGTCACCCACCTTCTTATCGGTACTATACAGTTATTTTTACATACAGAATTTCAATAAATATTAATACAGGTTGAGTATCCCTTATCCAAAATGCTTGGGACCAGAAGTATTTTGGATGTTGGATTTTTCCGTATTTTGGAGTAATTGCATACCATAATGAGATATCATGGCGATGGGACCTAAGTCTAAGCACAGAATGTATTTATGTATCATATATACAGTACCTTATACACACAGCCTGAAGGTCATTTAATACAATATTTTTGATAACGTTGTGTATTAAACAACGTTTGTTTACATTGAGCCATCAGAAAACAAAGGTTTCACTATTTCACTCTCAATCAAAAAAAATTGTGTTTCGGATTATCCTGTATTTCGGAATATTTGGATATGGGATACTCAACATGTAGTGCATCTTGCATGTAGAGTAATGCTGGTCTCTTGCTAGACTAACTGTCCTCCAACCATCCAACCATACAACTTGTCTGTCCAACTAAAACGGTGCTCCACACACCTAATCAACTTTCCATTAGAACCAGTCAACTTCTGTCCTGCTTGTGATGTCACTGATATAGAAGGACAGTGTCTGCCTACTTCTGCATGTTTTCAATTAATTTAACCACTTAACTTGTGTGGTCAGATCACATGCGACTGAACCGCCCCACTGTGTCCCTCTGTTTTTGACAAGGAGATCAATTCTGCAGATGTGATAATATAATATTTAACCATTTAAAAAAATGCTTTTTAAACTATATTAAGTTAAAAACAACAACAACAACAACAACTGTATGAACAGTTTTGAAGGGAAAAATTGTCAGTTAAGGGGATAATCAAATAAATAAATGTTTGTAAAAAAAATTGAATGTCAGTACAGTACTGTAGGTGTAGTTATTTATTACTTTTAAACTGAGGGCACTGCTAACACCATAACTGGCTAATATTGTTTCCTAAAAATGTAACCCAAACTGACAATTTTGTTTATTATATGTTAAAATTTGCTGTGGGCACAAGGGATGGCAGACATTGTGGTGTGGACATATATTGAGTAATCAGCTTTCTCCCCATCTCTGACCCAAGCTTCCCCCACCACTCCCCCCACATCCACTCACTGGTGTATGGGCAGCTTTACATGGAATAAGGGGAATATGTGAGATACACATGAGTAGGGTGGCTCTGCTCATCCATTGCCTGCTACAGGTGCCATCAGGAAGGTCACTAGAGAGAGAAAGAGGTCAGGAAGAGGTGGGTGGGATAGTCTAGAGGTATGGTTGGTGCTGTACTGCTGGGAAGGTGGTAATCAAAGGTGCAGTCTTGCTTGTACTGTAGAAGTCGGGGAAGTCGAGGGTGTATTGCATCTTGTACTGTGAGGGAGGGGTAAGATGTGCTGGGGGTAGGGGATAATATAGATATATCACCGGCTTTATCTAGCTGAGCTGCTGCTGTCTGTCCCCCTCTGCAATAGCGGATCAGCAGCTGCCGCCAGCACATCACTCGGAATAAGAAACCATTATGACAGGTGTCTCGTAGCCGGCGCCGATGACAATTGGGACCCACAGCCAGCACCAATGACAAGGAGGTTCCACAGCCTGATGACAAGGCAGACACGCAGCCAGCGCTAATGACAAGGTGGACCCACAGCTGACACCAATGACAAGGGGGGACCCTGCTATGGACAATGCTAAAGGAGTGACAAAAGTAGGTTGACACTAGAGGCCAGTGCCTGTCTCTTTATGGTTCAGTTGGTGAGGAAGTTAGAATTTTTTCCCCTACACTAGAGCTACAGTATAATTTGGGAAAAATGAAACATGTTGGTTTTTTCCAACTAGTTGGACAGAACGTTTTTGGTCATTTTTCATTGTGTGGGGGCAAAGGGCTGATTATTGTTTGCTTCCACACACTGCCAGATTAACTAGCTGGCTGGTTGGATTGATATTGTTCTAGTGTACGGCCAGCATAAGACAAATGTCACTGCAATTTTTTTTCTAGTAAACAATAAGAGAACCAGAAACAGATACTAAGGGGTATATTTACTAAAAGCCAATTTTGGTTTTCAGTCGATTTTGTGTGACAGGTATTTACAAAAGTCAAAATTGACTCAAAATTGACATAAAATAGGCAAATAGAACTTTACAATTAAATAGAACTACAATAGAAACTTCAATACTTTAACATAGAGTTCAATTCCTAACCCATATACTGTATACTAATAGTCGGTTAGAAAATCGACCCAACATCGACCCAAAATCAACATTTTCAATAGAACCATCAGAAATTGTTCTTCTTGATTTTTTTTCATGTGGAATTGTCTGAAACCTCAATATGATGGAAAAAAAAACATCTGAGAGAATCATGTAGGTCCTCTGGATGTACAAATCATGAAATTGAAAGGCACAGACATTTTTTTTAAATTGTTGATTTACAAAATAGCCCAGGAATGAAGATGTTTGTGTGTAATACAGTGCATGTGACCTGTTTTGGCCAATAGAAATGCTCTTGTGTAATTGTGGCAATTTTGGTTCAATTTTTTTATCAATTCTTTGTCAATTTTTATAGATGTCAGGCAAATTTTTGAAGAGTAGAACACTTTTAGAATTGCAAATAGAACTCACATCACACAGCAATATTTAAAAGGATTTAAAAATTGACATTTAGCAAATTAGTTATTTGGAATAGAAACACTATTCCAAAGTTGATTTAGTGGGGATGTTGGTTCTATTCTGGTCAATTTTAAATGCAACCAAAATTGACTTTTGGAAAATATACCCCTAAATATGACAGCTTAAAAAAGAAATAAAATGTGAAATGAACAAAAATGGGGAATTACAACCTACATAATTGAATTTATACATATTTGCTAATCATATATTGTAAAATCATACATGAGTTTCACATGCTCATAAAATGTGTCTGGTGTGCAATTTCCACAGCGACAATCAAAATGTTGACAGGTACAATACAGTATGTTTCCGGTCAAAATGTCGACATGCGAATAAGTTGAGCAATCTAAATTTTCACTGTTGAATAATATGTTAGTATTTGCCATCAACATCTTATTATGGGCCAAATAATATAAAATAGAATGGGCAAGTGCAATGGTGGCATGTGTGTGTTTTGGGTACCAAGTGATAAGTGTTAGGGCCACTAGGCTGGGTGAAGGGAGGTCTACCTAGCAAGTAGTGGGCACTAGATCAACTTCATCTATTAAGTGGAACAGGACTGTGCAATGTTCAGCTTATCTACCTAAGCTTACTTACTGGCATGTCCGTTATCTACTTGATTTACATGGTAAATATTTTCACTGCATCAGAAGGGTATTACAAATAGCCATCATAGTGGGTTTATTCATCTTTTTATTGGAACACAGAAGAACTATGACATTTACTGTACATCTACTAAACTAAATAAGTAAAGATGAGCCACATATCAAAACAACCAACCCGTTTAAAAAAAATCAAACAAAATGATTGTGACCTCTTAATGCCATTCAATTAACACAAGGCATGTCAGGGATTTAATGCAGAGCGGTTATTTTAAAAACTAAAAAAATAAAAATAAATTAATAATCTTGAAGAAAAATAACCAGTTAATACATTTTCCCATAACCTACACTCTTGAGTAGATCATGTATACTAGTTTATTTTGATTGCAAATGACAAAGGATTTATATATTGAATTTGTACCCTACTGTGATATGATCAAAATGCCATAATAATACTTTCCATATCCTTCATTGATTTATTGCTCATGGCTATATGCTGAGAATGAGTGTAATTACAGTGGAAAATATAGCTGTGGGGAGAAGGTGCTTCCCACTCATTAAAATGCATTGCAAAGGACATTATAGCCACCAAAAAGAGCCTTTGCAATCTGGTGGACAATTATGCAACAGATCGCACCTATTCCTGTGTATCAATGCCTATTTCCCTATAGAGTGTAAGATTGTGAGCAGGGCCCTCCTACCTCTATGTCTGTCTGTTATTACCCAGTGTTACTTTATCATTGGTGTTTCCAATTGTAAAGTGCCACGGAACTTGCTGCGCTATATATGAAACTGTTAATAAATAAATAAATAAATAATTTGTATTGTGAATAAAGTTAATGCCTACCACACTCCACAATATAGAGGTAGGAGCTGTTTTTCAAAAAAAAATTATAAATAGCATCCTATCTAATACTTAAATTTTAAAAATTAAACTAAATTAAAATAAATTATTTCATATCAGGTTTTAGTCTGTTTTATATTAACTAATCCATAAATAAGATATTAGTGGCAAATAAAAACAGAACATTAAACTGTCAGCATTTTATATCTGTTGACATTTTGACTGTGTACTGTACATTGTGCAGTTGGTCAAATTAACAAATATATTAATTACATTGTTATATACCATACAGCATCATCAGAATCAACAATTTCCAAGTGTTTAATCAATATAATTAAAATACATTTAATATAAAAAAAAAAAATATTTAATCACTTACCCAAAGGTAAAGAGACAGACAGGTTTGGTAGATTTGTAATTAGAGGTGTGCTCTATTTTATATGGAAGAGTCATCACAATTGCCCTTGGCCAATAATTGCCCTTGTCCCACATGCAGAGCTTTTGCAGAGGAGCCACTGGCCAACTGACATGGGGCCTAATTCAGACTTGATCGGTGCGGCAAATTTGTAAGCAGTTGGGCAAAACCATGTGCACTGCAGGTGGGCAGATACTGTATAACATGTGAAGAGAGAGTTAGTTTTGGGTGGGGTGTGTTCAATCTGCAATTAAAATTGCAGTGTAAAAATAAAGCAGACAGTATTTACTCACAGAAACAAAATAACCCACCCAAATCCAACTGTCTCTGCACATGTTATATCTGCCACACCTGCAGTGCACATGGTTTTGCCCAACTGCTAACAAATTTGCTGCTGCGATCAACTCTGAATTACCCCCCAGTTCTGAATTAGACTCATGATCGGAGAATGATTATAGTCATGCTCAAGAAATTTGATATACAATATCTAGGATACTGATCTGGTGAGGACATATCATGTCCCATCATGGAATAATCTCCTACAGTACATGCAGTCTGCAATACACTGAGCTAAACCTGTGACCAGGGGCTGGCTGGCAACTTTCAGCCTGGGGGGCAGACTCAAGCAAGAGATGGCAGATGGCATTTTGCCCCCCAGCTCAGCCAGCCCCTGCCTGTGACACCAGACACACTAGTTATATGTTAAATGGAGGAAATTGACATTAGACTAATGTTTTCTTGTTGCCTAACACCAGTAATATAAAGATCATTTAAACTGCAGCAGGGTAAACATATCTCAAGCATTTTTCTTACCATTGTAAGATATTTGTGGATACGTTTTGACTAATTAAGGACATTTGCCCAAGGCAAGTGTATCCTATGTGCAGGTCTTCACCATTGTCAGTTTTGGGATTCTGTGATGTTGAGGTAAAGATGTTGCATAGTATGTGTGGGAAGGTATATGGAGCTGTCTGAGCTTTTTATACATTATAGATTGTCATGGGAGTAGTCTGTTATTTTTGAAAATTAATAACAGATAACTATTTGCTTACAATGTGCCAGGTTTTTTTAAAATAAATGAGGTGACTAGGGACAATTGTTCACTAACTAGAAAAGTTTTTTATGAAATGTGTGTAGGTTATTCTAAATATCTATAACTTGTAAAATCACATCATTTTGGTTGTGTTCTAATGTTGGATTTAGATAGACCGCAATGAGGTACATAAGGACAACATACATGACTAACATGTCAATTAAATATATAATATTAAGACAAATAAGTAGAGATATGCGCCTTCCCCCGTGTTTTGGTTTTGGTGTTGAATCTGTATTTTTTTTTAAATCATAAAAACAGCTAAAATACTGTTCCTGCAGTAGTAGTAATCTCAAAAATATTAATTTCCACTAGTTTCCATTCACTTTTGACCAATCACAGCTCACAACAATGTTTTCCACATTTTAAGGAAGTAACCTACTATGCTGATCATTGACAAGGAACCTGGCCGCGCTCAAAACCCTTTCTGAGTATACACTTGAGGGTGGACAACTTAAGTAAAGTAAAGTCAGGGGTCTGATTTCAAAAGATTGATGGCCCGTGGATCCTGGCGAAGCGAATGAAGGGCTTGATCTACAAGTCCAACATGATTTGCGTGTGATTATTTCAGCTCCTTGTTCAGGTTCTCCAACTGCTTGAGCTACCTGGCTCAAACTAATAGTGTCTGAACTAACTTC
Source organism: Pseudophryne corroboree (assembly GCF_028390025.1). Taxonomy (NCBI): domain Eukaryota; kingdom Metazoa; phylum Chordata; class Amphibia; order Anura; family Myobatrachidae; genus Pseudophryne; species Pseudophryne corroboree. Next base: position 20,198,432 of record NC_086449.1, read on the forward strand.
ACATCTGGTAACTTCAAAGGGTTTGAGAACCTTTCATAACATAGAACGTATTCTCCACTGCACTTGAGTAAGGTACATTCACCCTCCTTTCCCTATGTCACAGGTCATTGTGTAGGCTTGGATGGCCTTTTTCTGCTGATAGCTGTGCAAATGCAACAGTACTTGCAGGTGCTGCAATCTTCAATGTGCATTTGCTGAATGTTGAAAATGTCCCAAAAAATTTTGGACCACAGATAACATTTCCTGCATACCCATGCCATTTAAAAAAATAATTGCACCACCATAATCAATTGTGTGAGCAAAACAGGGTACATGTTGGTATTCACACAGCTGTATTGCTCTCACAATATTGGTGGCATTGTCCGAAAACACAACTTCCCAAGAAAGTTTTGCAATGATTCCCCTGAGTTTTACTACAACGTTATGCCTCTTAGTGAAAATAGTGATACACAGAGTTGCCTGCCTCTGAATGAGCTGGTATGGTATTTGTTAGATGCTTCTGCTTTTGGTGCTGCTGAAGGTAATAAACCTACCCAGTGGTCTGTCACAGTCATGTAATCTTCAGTTTGCCCTCCTCCGCTTGTCCACATACTGTAGCTATGATTAATTGGACAGTGGGTACAACAACATTTCGGAGATCACTAATTAGGTTTTTCATAACATTCTTACACATAGTAGGAATTGCTTTTCTAGTCAGTAGAATCTAGATGGGATTTGGTAGTGGGGACACAGGACCTCAGTTAACTGTCTAAAACCCACTGTATTAATGATGGATACTGGATGCACATCTTATACAGTACCTGCATAGCTGTTATGGCATCAGTAATCCGCTGTACAACTGGGTTACTGCTGTCATAATCCCCCTTGCAAAGGAATGTTTAACAGTCAATTGTTTTGTAAAACTACTACTAGTAGTCTTCCTGGTCTCCTTCTGGAATGAGGAATCACTCACAACATAGCAGCAGTAACAGACATAGCACTCAAGGATCATTCTGAGGAAGCCTGGATAGGAGAGGAGTCAGTCATGCTTATGAAATTGGATGCAGGACTACTTCTGAACATGATTGTGGATATTTATGATGAGGGTGTTATTGGTCGAGTTTGCAGGTGGTTGGATCAAACAGAGAGAAGGGAGCTAGGTGACGCCGGACTGGTTGCTGTTACAATTATAGTTTCCAAAGTTTCAGATTTTTAAAAAAACGTTTGATGAGCACACTGCAAGTGACATAACAGGGAGGAGGTTCCTAGATGGTTAAGGTCTCTACCTCTACTTACTATGGATTTACAGAGGCTAAAGATGGCTTGACACTTGTTGATAGGATTTAGTTAGAAAATCTTCCACACAGAGGAGGTGGATTTTTTTGTATTTTGTCCAGTCATGACAATGGGCTTTTTCATATCACAGGCAATAACTGTTTCCACTGGTGGCTGATTTACACAAACAACATCCTCAGCATCAACATCATCATAGTCTTTATTAGCGGAAGTTACACAAATATACTCCTCATCTTGGTGGTCTTCCACAGAAGCATCCTCAATTTCTATGTCAGCCTGTTGACACTTGCTGCTCATCCCCAAATGTTCAGAGGGTGCACAAATGGAAGGCATCTCTTCTGTGAGAACAGTATTAGAAAGGTCAGGCTCACACATGACACCTGTGGACACACTTAGACTCCTCTCAGGGATTTGTGATGTTTCTGAGCACACAGTTCCTGTACCTTAATGAGTTTCATTGATTTACACTTCTACAGAAAGAAGGGCTTACTTCATCATATGAGGTAGAAACACCACTCATAAATAATGACCAAGGCCTTAGCTTTTCCTTATTTCTTCATGTGTTGAATGGCATAGTGCCAATTTTTCTCTGTAACTAACCTTATTTTTGATGGGGTTTTCTTTGCCACTGTAAAATTGTATTGCTTCTTTGATTTTACATGCCCTTACTTAGGCTGTCTATGCCCTTGGGCATCATCCTTAGTAGTGTTGATGGACATTATACACAGCAAAGCCTGGACCACCTACAGTGTCACAATACATGTATAATTGAACACTGCATGATTATACAGCAGCCCCTTTATGGAGGGAGAGAGTGCCCCTGTAGGACACAGGAACCATTTTAGCAGCCCTAGCCTCTTCATGGACAAAACTGGAAAATAGAGCACACCTGGATGGACACCGCACAGACCCATTCATTCCATACAAGCTCCACAGCCAGAGTGAAGATAGTTTGATCACCAAGGGCCTTATATACTGTAGGATCCAAAACCAGGGAGAATCCGACTGTGGTAGGATAATGTTTTGTCTCGATTTGGGATCCGAATAAGGAAGGAATACCTTCTAGGCGACGCCTGTCATCTGTCATGGGGCATCGATCATCCCTCTAAATGCAGTCCTGTCAGCTGCCCCTCTGCTGTGCCATCTGCCAGTGTGTGGTCCAGGAGATCCGGTTGGTAGTCAAGTGTGTGGGGTATGTCTGGCACTAACGTGTTTTGTCGAATTGGGCCTTCTTTTTGGAGTAATGAGGAATGCACATGTAGGAGAAGCATCCAGTGGTGTGGTGTGGTGTGGTGTGGGTATGTAGAGTTGTAGTAGTACTGTACTGGTAACTTTATCACCCAAGAATGATCACTGTAATACTACAGAATGTTTAAGACAAATTCTTATATAGATAAAATATAAAAAACTTGACATTCATATAAACCTAACATAATATGCACTCTGCTCAGTGGTGTAACTACTGTAGGTGCAGGGGATGCAGCTGCTATGGGGCCCTGGCAGCCTCCAGGACTCGCTGCTTCCCCTGCACCCAGTCACTAACTGATTAGGCTGCCAGAAAAGGGACACGCTGTGCCGGATAAGATGTGCCCTGCACAGGATCAATGTTGTGCGTGCTGGCTGTACTCTAGGAGTGGTGGACCATTTGGAGGGGGCATGGCCACACACCAAGCTCCAGTACTGGCTGCTGCATGGTGGGTAGGATGGGACACTGTTACCAGAGCATGGTGTATCTGAGCACTCATTGCAGATTTGCTCCGTGGTCAGCAACCCCCTGTGAGCCCCGGGATGAGGCACAATGCTGCTGGGTTTCTGGTACTGCTGCTGGCGGGGGGTGCCCACTGTGCATTTACTGCCTTCTCCTTTCCACTCTGGATGTCCCTCACTCAGGTCAGCCAGCCCTGGCCTTTCTCCCCGGCAGCCCCTAAGGACATAGTGGGACTCCTGCTTGCCTTAGACCCCAGCTGCCGGATCAATGTAATAATCATTGTGGATAAACTGGAGGGGGACTCGGGGAGAAGGTACTACCTGGAGCTGGCCAAAGGGACCCCAGCACAGATGGTAAGTGCCCAGAGTTGGCAGGGTCTGGCTGTGCCCACACTGTGTGTGTAGGGAATACCTGACCACTAGGGGGTTGGTGGCAAAGGCCACTCACACATATATCTAACTATGGGCTCAATTTCAGAACATGGGACCCCCTGGGCGAGCAGTGTTACTATCCATGTGGACATCTATTAGAGAGCAAAAGGTTTCAAAATTTACAACAAATTTATTGATGTTATGCTAGCCTAGGGGGTCCCATGTTCTGAACATGAACTCTATTAATCTCAGCAGGAGTGGGGCCATTAATACCTGCATAGTGTGGCTACTTACCACAACAGGTGGTGGCCACTAGTACAGATTTACAAAATAGTGGAAAGAGACCATAGCTGTAAGGATGGAAGCTTCACACACATAAGGTACACCTGACTGAGCCAAATACCAGACTAATTCTGCAGTGCTGGAGGTTGTTTTATTTTTTTATTTCATGTGGGGGCCAATGTGTTTTTTTTTCATGGGGGGAGGTGGGGCCCTTTCAAGATTTTGCTATGGGGTTTACAAAGTTCTAGTTACGCCCCTGACTCTGCTAGAATTCTTTACATGTCCCTTTACGTAACGGAGGCTTCTTTACCTAAAATACTTATGTCCAGAACACCAGGAAATTTGATAAAGCCAAATGATGTGAATGCTGGTGATCCGGGTTACATCTGAGTTTTCATGCAGAGCTGGCCCTAGGCATATGTAAAGTAGGCATATGCCTAGGGCATTTGGAATGCCTAGGGGCACAAGCAGCTTCTGCTGATTAAAATGATATGCAGCATGCCTATATTCAGTGTGTGACTGCGGCTCTATCTGCATACGAAATGCATTACTAATGTGCGGCATTATGTGTATAAGGTGTACTACAGTACTTTGTGGCGTAACGTATAGAAAGGGCACTACTGTGTGGTCTAATGTGAACAAACAGCAATTTGATGTGGTGTAATGTGAATAAATGGCACTACTGTAAGGAGTAATGTGGTACTACTGTGTGGTGTAATGTGAATAAGGGACACTACTGTGTGATCTAACATGAACAAGAGACACTATTGCATGATATAATGTGAATAAAGTTGCACTACTGTGTGGCGTAATTTCAACTGGGGGTATAATTGTGTGTCCATGCCCCTTCCCAGCAAGAACGCGCACCATTTTGGGCTGCGCACTGAATGTGCGCACTGTTCCTATTTAATATATAGAAGATAGGAGCACCAAAATGAGGACTGCTATGGGTGAGGGGTGATGGTACTGGGAAAGGGGTACAGGGTGAGAGGCAAAACAAGCATCTGTACAAAGGGGCACCAGCCAAAATCTTGCCTAGGGCATCATATTAGTTAGGGCCGACACTGTTTTCATGCACAAGTGTATACACAAATAGCAGTCAAATAGCAATGCTACAGCGCTAGTATGTACAGTATATATAAAGGTATCATGCATTGAGCGGGATATATTTTTATTTGCAAAATAGAACTGTAATTTTCAATGATTGTGTGGGATACACTAAAAGGCTAAAGTGACCAAAAAACTAAAAACGGAGTATTGGCCACATTTTCATATGTTCCAAGCACTGGAATGCAAGAATTTCCAAAGCTTGGACCCGGTGGGCAATGCTTTTTTTTATGGCATTGCACATTAGAAGCCAATGCCATTTTTATATCTTCCCTAACTGAGAAGGATCCAATTTGATCCCTCCCAGTGTCCCCTGTGTATCCAACTGGATCTCTCCAAGTGTCCCCTGCATCATCAGGCACATTTGCAGATGGACTCCCAGGTAATAAACCCAGAAGTCCTATCCTTGTAAAGGGCAGCTCTTTTAGGGAGTGCTATCCTTTGTTATTTTTTAATTATAAACCAGCATTATTAATGGGATGTATAGTATAAGTAGCAAAATTATTTGCATGCATCAGGGGACACTGGATAGATGGCGTTTTTTACTAAGTTCAAGCTCGGGAACATATTGCATTACTGAGCTTTGTACATATGAGAATGTGGCCAAAAATTAAATTTTTCAGTGTTTTGATCGCATTTTAAGCTTTAGTACATCCCTCCATATTAACACTAGAGATGAGCGCCTGAAATTTTTCGGGTTTTGTGTTTTGGTTTTGGGTTCGGTTCCGCGGCCGTGTTTTGGGTTCGAACGCGTTTTGGCAAAACCTCACCGAATTATTTTTGTCGGATTCGGGTGTGTTTTGGATTCGGGTGTTTTTTTCCAAAAACACTAAAAAACAGCTTAAATCATAGAATTTGGGGGTCATTTTGATCCCAAAGTATTATTAACCTCAAAAACCATAATTTACACTCATTTTCAGTCTATTCTGAATACCTCACACCTCACAATATTATTTTTAGTCCTAAAATTTGCACCGAGGTCGCTGTGTGAGTAAGATAAGCGACCCTAGTGGCCGACACAAACACCGGGCCCATCTAGGAGTGGCACTGCAGTGTCACGCAGGATGTCCCTTCCAAAAAACCCTCCCCAAACAGCACATGACGCAAAGAAAAAAAGAGGCGCAATGAGGTAGCTGTGTGAGTAAGATTAGCGACCCTAGTGGCCGACACAAACACCGGGCCCATCTAGGAGTGGCACTGCAGTGTCACGCAGGATGGCCCTTCCAAAAAACCCTCCCCAAACAGCACATGACGCAAAGAAAAAAAGAGGCGCAATGAGGTAGCTGACTGTGTGAGTAAGATTAGCGACCCTAGTGGCCGACACAAACACCGGGCACATCTAGGAGTGGCACTGCAGTGTCACGCAGGATGTCCCTTCCAAAAAACCCTCCCCAAACAGCACATGACGCAAAGAAAAAAAGAGGCGCAATGAGGTAGCTGTGTGAGTAAGATTAGCGACCCTAGTGGCCGACACAAACACCGGGCCCATCTAGGAGTGGCACTGCAGTGTCACGCAGGATGTCCCTTCCAAAAAACCCTCCCCAATCAGCACATGATGCAAAGAAAAAGAAAAGAAAAAAGAGGTGCAAGATGGAATTATCCTTGGGCCCTCCCACCCACCCTTATGTTGTATAAACAAAACAGGACATGCACACTTTAACCAACCCATCATTTCAGTGACAGGGTCTGCCACACGACTGTGACTGATATGACGGGTTGGTTTGGACCCCCCCCAAAAAAGAAGCAATTAATCTCTCCTTGCACAAACTGGCTCTACAGAGGCAAGATGTCCACCTCATCTTCACCCTCCGATATATCACCGTGTACATCCCCCTCCTCACAGATTATCAATTCGTCCCCACTGGAATCCACCATCTCAGCTCCCTGTGTACTTTGTGGAGGCAATTGCTGCTGGTCAATGTCTCCGCGGAGGAATTGATTATAATTCATTTTAATGAACATCATCTTCTCCACATTTTCTGGATGTAACCTCGTACGCCGATTGCTGACAAGGTGAGCGGCGGCACTAAACACTCTTTCGGAGTACACACTTGTGGGAGGGCAACTTAGGTAGAATAAAGCCAGTTTGTGCAAGGGCCTCCAAATTGCCTCTTTTTCCTGCCAGTATAAGTACGGACTGTGTGACGTGCCTACTTGGATGCGGTCACTCATATAATCCTCCACCATTCTATCAATGTTGAGAGAATCATATGCAGTGACAGTAGACGACATGTCCGTAATCGTTGTCAGGTCCTTCAGTCCGGACCAGATGTCAGCATCAGCAGTCGCTCCAGACTGCCCTGCATCACCGCCAGCGGGTGGGCTCGGAATTCTGAGCCTTTTCCTCGCACCCCCAGTTGCGGGAGAATGTGAAGGAGGAGATGTTGACAGGTCGCGTTCCGCTTGACTTGACAATTTTGTCACCAGCAGGTCTTTCAACCCCAGCAGACCTGTGTCTGCCGGAAAGAGAGATCCAAGGTAGGCTTTAAATCTAGGATCGAGCACGGTGGCCAAAATGTAGTGCTCTGATTTCAACAGATTGACCACCCGTGAATCCTTGTTAAGCGAATTAAGGGCTGCATCCACAAGTCCCACATGCCTAGCGGAATCGCTCCGTGTTAGCTCCTTCTTCAATGCCTCCAGCTTCTTCTGCAAAAGCCTGATGAGGGGAATGACCTGACTAAGGCTGGCAGTGTCTGAACTGACTTCACGTGTGGCAAGTTCAAAGGGCATCAGAACCTTGCACAACGTTGAAATCATTCTCCACTGCACTTGAGACAGGTGCATTCCATCTCCTACATCGTGCTCAATTGTATAGGCTTGAATGGCCTTTTGCTGCTCCTCCAACCTCTGAAGCATATAGAGGGTTGAATTCCACCTCGTTACCACTTCTTGCTTCAGATGATGGCAGGGCAGGTTCAGTAGTTTTTGGTGGTGCTCCAGTCTTCTGTACGTGGTGCCTGTACGCCGAAAGTGTCCCGCAATTTTTCTGGCCACCGACAGCATCTCTTGCACGCCCCTGTCGTTTTTTAAAAAATTCTGCACCACCAAATTCAAGGTATGTGCAAAATATGGGACGTGCTGGAATTTGCCCATATTTAATGCACACACAATATTGCTGGCGTTGTCCGATGCCACAAATCCACAGGAGAGTCCAATTGGGGTAAGCCATTCCGCGATGATCTTCCTCAGTTGCCGTAAGAGGTTTTCAGCTGTGTGCGTATTCTGGAAAGCGGTGATACAAAGCGTAGCCTGCCTAGGAAAGAGTTGGCGTTTGCGAGATGCTGCTACTGGTGCCGCCGCTGCTGTTCTTGCGGCGGGAGTCCATACATCTACCCAGTGGGCTGTCACAGTCATATAGTCCTGACCCTGCCCTGCTCCACTTGTCCACATGTCCGTGGTTAAGTGGACATTGGGTACAACTGCATTTTTTAGGACACTGGTGAGTCTTTTTCTGACGTCCGTGTACATTCTCGGTATCGCCTGCCTAGAGAAGTGGAACCTAGATGGTATTTGGTAACGGGGGCACACTGCCTCAATAAATTGTCTAGTTCCCTGTGAACTAACGGCGGATACCGGACGCACGTCTAACACCAACATAGTTGTCAAGGACTCAGTTATCCGCTTTGCAGTAGGATGACTGCTGTGATATTTCATCTTCCTCGCAAAGGACTGTTGAACAGTCAATTGCTTACTGGAAGTAGTACAAGTGGGCTTACGACTTCCCCTCTGGGATGACCATCGACTCCCAGCGGCAACAACAGCAGCGCCAGCAGCAGTAGGCGTTACACGCAAGGATGCATCGGAGGAATCCCAGGAAGGAGAGGACTCGTCAGACTTGCCAGTGACATGGCCTGCAGGACTATTGGCATTCCTGGGGAAGGAGGAAATTGACACTGAGGGAGTTGGTGGGGTGGTTTGCGTGAGCTTGGTTACAAGAGGAAGGGATTTACTGGTCAGTGGACTGCTTCCGCTGTCACCCAAAGTTTTTGAACTTGTCACTGACTTATTATGAATGCGCTGCAGGTGACGTATAAGGGAGGATGTTCCGAGGTGGTTAACGTCCTTACCCCTACTTATTACAGCTTGACAAAGGGAACACACGGCTTGACACCTGTTGTCCGCATTTCTGGTGAAATACCTCCACACCGAAGAGCTGATTTTTTTGGTATTTTCACCTGGCATGTCAACGGCCATATTCCTCCCACGGACAACAGGTGTCTCCCCGGGTGCCTGACTTAAACAAACCACCTCACCATCAGAATCCTTCTGGTCAATTTCCTCCCCAGCGCCAGCAACACCCATATCCTCCTCATCCTGGTGTACTTCAACACTGACATCTTCAATCTGACTATCAGGAACTGGACTGCGGGTGCTCCTTCCAGCACTTGCAGGGGGCATGCAAATAGTGGAAGGCGCATGCTCTTCACGTCCAGTGTTGGGAAGGTCAGGCATCGCAAACGACACAATTGGACTCTCCTTGTGGATTTGGGATTTCAAAGAACGCACAGTTCTTTGCGGTGCTTTTGCCAGCTTGAGTCTTTTCAGTTTTCTAGCGAGAGGCTGAGTGCTTCCATCCTCATGTGAAGCTGAACCACTAGCCATGAACATAGGCCAGGGCCTCAGCCGTTCCTTGCCACTCCGTGTGGTAAATGGCATATTGGCAAGTTTACGCTTCTCCTCCGACAATTTTATTTTAGGTTTTGGAGTCCTTTTTTTTCTGATATTTGGTGTTTTGGATTTGACATGCTCTGTACTATGACATTGGGCATCGGCCTTGGCAGACGACGTTGCTGGCATTTCATCGTCTCGGCCATGACTAGTGGCAGCAGCTTCAGCACGAGGTGGAAGTGGATCTTGATCTTTCCCTAATTTTGGAACCTCAACTTTTTTGTTCTCCATATTTTATAGGCAGAACTAAAAGGCACCTCAGGTAAACAATGGAGATGGATGGATTGGATACTAGTATACAATTATGGACGGACTGCCACGGTTAGGTGGTATAAAAAAACCACGGTTAGGTGGTATATATTGTAATACAATTATGGATGGACGGACTGCCTGCCGAGTGCCGACACAGAGGTAGCCACAGCCGTGAACTACCGCACTGTACACTGGTTGATAAAGAGATAGTAGTATACTCGTAACAACTAGTATGACTGACTATGACGGTATAAAGAATGAAAAAAAAACCACGGTTAGGTGGTATATATTGTAATACAATTATGGATGGACGGACTGCCTGCCGAGTTCCGACACAGAGGTAGCCACAGCCGTGAACTACCGCACTGTACACTGGTTGATAAAGAGATAGTAGTATACTCGTAACAACTAGTATGACTGACTATGACGGTATAAAGAATGAAAAAAAAACCACGGTTAGGTGGTATATATTATAATACAATTATGGATGGACGGACTGCCTGCCGACTGCCGACACAGAGGTAGCCACAGCCGTGAACTACCGCACTGTACACTGGTTGATAAAGAGATAGTAGTATACTCGTAACAACTAGTATGACACTATGACGGTATAAAGAATGAAAAAAAAACCACGGTTAGGTGGTATATATTATAATAATACAATTATGGATGGACGGACTGCCTGCCGAGTTCCGACACAGAGGTAGCCACAGCCGTGAACTACCGCACTGTACACTGGTTGATAAAGAGATAGTAGTATACTCGTAACAACTAGTATGACTGACTATGACGGTATAAAGAATGAAAAAAAAACCACGGTTAGGTGGTATATATTGTAATACAATTATGGATGGACGGACTGCCTGCCGAGTTCCGACACAGAGGTAGCCACAGCCGTGAACTACCGCACTGTACACTGGTTGATAAAGAGATAGTAGTATACTCGTAACAACTAGTATGACTGACTATGACGGTATAAAGAATGAAAAAAAAACCACGGTTAGGTGGTATATATTGTAATACAATTATGGATGGACGGACTGCCTGCCGAGTTCCGACACAGAGGTAGCCACAGCCGTGAACTACCGCACTGTACACTGGTTGATAAAGAGATAGTAGTATACTCGTAACAACTAGTATGACTGACTATGACGGTATAAAGAATGAAAAAAAAACCACGGTTAGGTGGTATATATTATAATACAATTATGGATGGACGGACTGCCTGCCGACTGCCGACACAGAGGTAGCCACAGCCGTGAACTACCGCACTGTACACTGGTTGATAAAGAGATAGTAGTATACTCGTAACAACTAGTATGACACTATGACGGTATAAAGAATGAAAAAAAAACCACGGTTAGGTGGTATATATTATAATACAATTATGGATGGACGGACTGCCTGCCGACTGCCGACACAGAGGTAGCCACAGCCGTGAACTACCGCACTGTACACTGGTTGATAAAGAGATAGTAGTATACTCGTAACAACTAGTATGACACTATGACGGTATAAAGAATGAAAAAAAAACCACGGTTAGGTGGTATATATTATAATACAATTATGGATGGACGGACTGCCTGCCGAGTGCCGACACAGAGGTAGCCACAGCCGTGAACTACCGCACTGTACACTGGTTGATAAAGAGATAGTAGTATACTCGTAACAACTAGTATGACTGACTATGACGGTATAAAGAATGAAAAAAAAACCACGGTTAGGTGGTATATATTATAATACAATTATGGATGGACGGACTGCCTGCCGACTGCCGACACAGAGGTAGCCACAGCCGTGAACTACCGCACTGTACACTGGTTGATAAAGAGATAGTAGTATACTCGTAACAACTAGTATGACACTATGACGGTATAAAGAATGAAAAAAAAACCACGGTTAGGTGGTATATATTATAATACAATTATGGATGGACGGACTGCCTGCCGACTGCCGACACAGAGGTAGCCACAGCCGTGAACTACCGCACTGTACACTGGTTGATAAAGAGATAGTAGTATACTCGTAACAACTAGTATGACACTATGACGGTATAAAGAATGAAAAAAAAACCACGGTTTGGTGGTATATATTATAATAATACAATTATGGATGGACGGACTGCCTGCCGACTGCCGACACAGAGGTAGCCACAGCCGTGAACTACCGCACTGTACACTGGTTGATAAAGAGATAGTAGTATACTCGTAACAACTAGTATGACTATGACGACGGTATAAAGAAAGAAAAAAAAATACCACGGTTAGGTGGTATATAATTATACAATTATGGATGGACGGACTGCCTGCCGAGTGCCGACTGCTGACACAGAGGTAGCCACAGCCGTGAACTACCGCACTGTACTGTGTCTGCTGCTAATATAGACTGGTTGATAAAGAGATAGTATACAACAATATACTACTATACTGGTGGTCAGGCACTGGTCACCACTAGTCACACTGGCAGTGGCACTCCTGCAGCAAAAGTGTGCACTGTTTAATTTTAAATTAATATAATATTATGTACTCCTGGCTCCTGCTATAACAACCTGCAGTGCTCCCCAGTCTCCCCCACAATTATTATAAGCTTTTATACATTGATGTGCAGCACACTGGGCTGAGCTGAGTGCACACAGACTGAGTCACACTGTGTGACTGCTGTGTATCGTTTTTTTCAGGCAGAGAACGGATATAGCAGAGAACGGATATATTAAATAAAAGTTAACTTAACAACAACTGCACTGGTCACTGTGGTAAACTCTGTCTGCACAATCTCTCTCTCTCTCTCTCTCTCTCTTCTAATCTATTCTAATGGAGAGGACGCCAGCCACGTCCTCTCCCTATCAATCTCAATGCACGTGTGAAAATGGCGGCGACGCGCGGCTCCTTATATAGAATCCGAGTCTCGCGAGAATCCGACAGCGTCATGATGACGTTCGGGCGCGCTCGGGTTAACCGAGCAAGGCGGGAAGATCCGAGTCGCTCGGACCCGTGAAAAAAAAAGTGAAGTTCGTGCGGGTTCGGATTCAAAGAAACCGAACCCGCTCATCTCTAATTAACACCTCTTATCACATGTCTGAAACAGATTTTTTTATTTGCCATATGTTGTAATGTCGATTGCTTTAGCAATTTTTCCTGTTTACACATTGTTTTTGTATTTTTATTGCATTTTGCTTTAGGCAAAGAGATAACAGTGTGATTACTGCCAACTGTTATTACTCACAAATTTTATTTTTCAATACGTTTATATACTGTATGCCAATTTTTTTTTTAAATATATATATATATATATATATATATATATATATACTATAAATGCATTTACAATTACTGCACAATATTCATATACATTATTAAATATTTTTTTAATGGCAATTGTATTAACATTACAGAAAAATGTTTAGACAATGCCAATGAAGATCCATGTAGCAAAAAAATAAGTATACATTTTATACATTTAAATTTATTGCAATTCTATTAATGTCTACGGTTCTGAAATGGCTTTATGTAATAAATGGCATACAAATAGCACAACATAATTTTGATAAAACTGCAATAAGCATGCAATAAAATTTTTTGTCACATGATGCTTTTGACAAAAAAGTGATAAAAATGAGAAGAACACTTTTACCAGCATTTTAATGCAAAAAACAGCTTTCACACATGCCACCACTATATCTGTTCCACAACTAGTGATGCTTGTGGAAAAAAAATGGATTAATTCCACTAATGTTCAATACTGAGTCAGTCAAAGGCACTCCTTCCTCGTCATAAGTTAAGTGCAGCTCTCATTTTAATGGGACTCTCTGCATGGAACCACAAATCTCAGCCAGTCTGCTTGTTGCAGTCTTTCCCTCTCAGTTGCTTACCCCTTTATCTGCATCACGCTGCTCAGTGGCATCTCCCAATCCTCCTCTCAGCTGCTCCAACTATTACCCCCCAACTGTCACCCCCAAACTGTCACCCCTCCAACTGTCACCTCTCCAACTGTCACTCCCTCCAACTGTCATCCCCCAACTGTCATCCCCCAACTGTCATCCCTCCAACTGTCACTCCCACCAACTGTCACCCCCCAACTGTCACCCCTCCAACTATGCCCTTTTCCAAAAAGGCATATTTTCAGTAAGATCTAACCGGCCACAAAATGGCTGTCATCAGAATTGCCTGTAAAAAAAATAGTTTCTGACAGCATCATACTGTATTATATGTGGGTGGGACAGATCTTTGAGTTATAACTTTAGGTTATCACATATTTAATCTTGAATTGTTTTGCTACTTTATGGCCCTTCTTAATGTAAACCTTCTACAAAGATGAGATGTACAGTATATTTGTGATGAGTAAAATAATCAAAACGCAAAAGAAAAATAGGATACACATGCAAATGAGCATAACCATATTTTATTTTACAACTTCTGTCAATTATTCAACTCTATGGGCTAGATGTAAAAGGTAGTGATTTTTGTGGTTTACTAAAAATCGCATCAAATCGCACATCTGAAAATTGCAATTTTTAGCTAAAAATAAAAAAGGTAACATGGTGCAATTTTTAGGGTTAAAACAGATTTCAGATGCGATTTTTGCCTATTGTTAGTAAAGGAAATATGCATTTTTTTATTAATAAAAACATGCTTTTTTTAGTACAGGTTTTCATTACTTTGTGCATTTAACCAGAAGCATGCACAGATCAGTGAGATCCGTGCATGCTTCTGTATGGAACGGTAAAGAAAGTGTTAAAATAAAAAATAAAAAACAACGTGCAGGTCTTTGAGCCAGTCCTGGTTGCAAAAATACGGGATAAAAATTGAGTAGGGGCTCCCTGTATTTAAACAACCAGCACCGGGCTCTTGGACCGGTCCTGGTTCCAAAAACATGGGGCACAAAAGAAGTAGGGGTCCCACATATTTTTAAAACCAGCATCAGGCTCCACTATCCATGGAGGTAATGCCATAGCTGAGGGAACACTTTTATATAGGTTCCTGCAGCCACAGCATTACCCCCCAACTAGTCACCCCTGGTTGGGGTTCCCTTGTGGAGTGGGAACCCCTCCAATAAAGGCCCCCTCCCCTTCAGGCACCTAAGGGCCAGGGATGAAGCCCGAGGCTGTACCTGTCAGCTGTGGGCTATGGGTGGTGGGCTGATAGCCATAAATGTGTAAAAAAATAAATAAATTAAATATTGTCTTTTGCTGTGGAACTACAGGTCCCAGCAAGCCTCCACCGCATGATGGTACTTGGAGGACCAAAAGTACCAGCATGTGGGGCATTAAAGGGCCAGCTGGTGCCTGTAGTTCTACAACAAAAAAATATTCAAATAAACACACACACACCGCGACAGTATAAGTTTATTAAAACACACTTACACACACTTACACACACTTACACATACTTGCCTACATCCCACACCACCACTCACATGCCCTTCTCTAGTAAAATCCATTAGGGTATCTGTAAAAAAATAAAAAAATACTCACCAACAATCCAGTGTTATTCATACCTCTTCGGTCAATGTAGGCATCCAGGGGTTAAAAAAATTTAAAATGAAAAAACCAAGTCCACCAAACTAAAGGGGATCCATGTTTAAACATTGTCAAAGTCGAAAAATATTGCAGTACACACATCACGTACAAACTACACACAGATGGCCTCCGCACGTGTACTTGTTCTGCTGTGCGTGCACATATTCGCAATTTGCGTATGGTCGCTCCCGCGGTCGTGCACATCAGCGCGTGGTATGGGTATTTATGGTGGTTTCGGAACCCAGCGGTTTAATCGCAATCTGGTGTCGTGTCTTCATTGCCCTGCTAAGGTTTAAAGTGTTTTATCATTGCATTGCATTACTGTAGAGGTTTAAAGTGTATCTCTGGGTGTGTGCGCACTGTGTGTACTTTGTACCCCCAGCGTGGCATTTGTGCGCAAAGTCCGTACAGTGATACGGGACTCCGTACGCAAACAGTGTATAAAGTATGTAGCGTGTGTACTGAGTTTAGCAGCCGCAGCGGCTCCATGGTAGAGTGTATTCTAAGTGTGTATAAGGTATAGCTTTTATTCCTGTAAGATAATCAGCATTATCAATTGGGGGCTCTCCGGTTTTCCACATACTTACTACCTAACAGGTCACAGCAGACTTAATCTATCAGCAAAAGGGTGGACAGAAAGTATCCTACGTATCCTTTTCTTGGTCGATGGATGCACCGAAAACACTGCTTGATTGCTGATTAGATGACGTCTGCTCTGTATGGTTTGTAGAGATGCTGGTAGAACCAGTAAGGTAAACAGAAAAAAAGCTATTTAAAATCTGTGAATTTTTTTTGTTGCCAAAACCATACACAGCACCCATAATCTTTGCATACTCTCTCACATTGTTGCCATAACATTCAGATTGCTAGATTCATTTAAACCTATGTGAAACCAGAGATATTTTTGTTGCTATATAGTTAAAACTAAAATAAATGTTAAGGAAGTAAGTGTAAGACACACATGCAGCCTGGCCTAGTTATAAAGGTTTATACAGAAAGAAACTGTGTGTTGTGTTAAGTAAGCGATTATAGTTAATATTGCTCACATTTATAGAATTGTGTGATTTGTGCTATTGCGGACGTACGGTTTTGTAAATGTTTCTCGGACAAAGTACAGGACTGCGTACGCAGCGTAAGAGACACGCACGATCGCGTGTTTACGCAAATTGCGTAAGAAGTACGGTCGCTAAGTACAAGTTACACAATAGTTCGTTTAGTTTAAAGGTGGGACAGTAGCCACGCTACAATAGCACCAAACCACCAGGTTTCTAAAGAAATTTAGTATAAAAACAAAATTTAGTATAAATATTTTTTTTTAAATTGCCTCTGGGGGTAAAACTGCCAACTTGAATGAATCCTAATTTTCTGTACAGAAAAATAACGTGTATTTGAGTGAGCGAATGCAGGAGTGAGTGGATACTGAACCCAAGAGCTGGAGTGGTCTAGGTGGTCTAAGCTAGGTGGTCTAGGTGGACACACTGGGTTAGTAGAGGCCCGGTGGCATAGGGTTCGCAACCCTGCGTTATTAACTAGGTGGTCTTAGTGGACTGAGTGGTATCCCATACAACTCTTGGTGGTCTAGGTGGTCTAAGGCTAGGTGGTCTACAGCAATCGTAGGGCATATAGATAACTAGTATCTATGGGCTGTGCTATTGCATCATATGTCCGTTTGTTCTGAACAGCGCAACGTGATATTATTGTGTCATTTGCGCTGTGGAAGAGCATATGCAGACGTGATTGTATAGACAAAGGGGTTTTTCTTTGATAACTTCGGGAAATCTCCCTGGTGGGCTTCACTGGAAAGGGTGAAAGATAGCTATCTAATTTCTCTGTTTTTCACCCTACAAACAATTCCAGTTGAAAGATACCAAAAAGGAAATTTTCACTGCCTCTCTCAGGAAAATATTCCAAACAGAACTTCCACCGAAATAAATTACGGTGTAAGGTCTGATAGGAGCCCTAAATTGGGTACATTGCGATCCACTACCAACAGTGTATTGTTGGACTGGCCAGCGTGGGCGAGAGCGAGTGGAAGGTGCTCAGGTATACCTCCACCGTCTACTTATATTGAGTATTTTGGTGTTTGTGGGAATTTTTTTAAAATTATTAGTAGAGACCCACAAATATGGGAGCCAGTTGCTCAAGTAAGAGACGTTTAGACAGGGTTCAGGTAGAATTGTGGCCAAAAGGCTCAGCAAGGTTTATCATGTGTGAAAAATACGGTTCACACACAGAAGTTTTATGCAATGAGTGGGTATGTATGACTAACAATGATAGGGAACCATTCCCTAGGGTGGGCAGCTTTGAACCAGAGGTACTGCAGAATGTAAGCAGTAGAATATGTCTTCTTAAATCCAGAAAACAAAGGATTAGACATAATGATTGTTTAAAATTAAGGCAACAGGAAGGGGATATGCAAAGAGAACAAATTCGCAAAACAGGTTCAAAACCTAGTGGGAATGAGAACACAAACACACCATTGTCGACACAGGTCGTAGGGGAAGAGTTGGCTACAATCAATGGTATATCCGTAAATGATAGTAGTATGCAAAAACAATGTATTAACCCTAATTTTTGCAAGATGTATCCTGTTTTGAAGTCTCTTCAAGGTTATAGGTCACAGGAAGTTGACGGATCCAGCCAAATTCCAGCTCTCCTACAAGCAGTCACTTTACAGGAAACTCAGGTGGGGCCTGTCCAATCAGGTAGAGCAGTAACAATATTCCCCAATGAAAGAACTAGTAAGGTCACAGCTACCGGTAAGTGTGAGACAGTTCATTGCACAGAGACAACAACACCTCACAGTAAACAGATTAGGAACGGAATGGTAGAATTACACCCTGTCTTGGAGATAGTAACTCCCAATGGGGGAACCGATAGTCAGGGAGTAGTCCTCACCAGGAATAATGCAATGTATTGCCCGTGGCCCAGAGATGAGCTGCGATCAATCATTTCAGAATTCCCCGACCCTCGGAAGCATTTAGCCAGATGTCAGAAATTTATCAGAGATCTGGGTAATGCGTATGAACCGACAAACACACACTGGCGGATAGTTTTGAAAGCGTGCCTACCCCCTAATATTGACACCCCAAAATGTATCACTGATTGTAGGTTAGAGTCGGATAGTCTTATGACTGACAAACAAAATCAGGAGAACTTAGAACTTAGAACGAATTAATAGACAACTAGAGCTGTGTTTCCTCATTGAGTGGAGAAAATGAAATGACATCTGAATATTTCCATCGGGCCCTGCAAGTAATGGATAGATACATTGGGGTATCAGATACAGGGAACGATGCGAATTATAGGTAAGTGGCTGTCTCTGTGCTAATGGACGGACTCAATAAGACAGTAAGGGACAGGGTACAAACATGTTTGCCTAGTTGGAGTAAGGCCACAGTAGCTTGTCTTAGAGAGTGCACGATTGAACACTATAAGAATATTGCTAGGCGTAGAGAACTGCAGGAGGAGAGGCTGAGGATTGAAAGAATACAGGCTCATACACCAAAGTCTCATCAACCTAAACCCCAAAACACAGATAGTAAGAAAGGACCTAGGATATGCTACACTTGTAGGAAGGAAGGGCATTTTGCCAGAGATTGTAGGAGTAGTAGAACACATAGCCAATATAGACCCCTAGACAGAGAAAACAAGCCACGTTATTAAACACATAGACGGGGTCAAGGGACATATAGTAAGGAATCACGAGACATATAGAGAACACAAATTCGGTTAATGGGAAGAACAGAATAAATGCAACTTTACCCTTTTGACAGAACTTGCTGGGGTTAGGAGGAGGTCTCTAAACTTTTGATTCTCTCTCTAGCAGAAGTGACCTCTAAGTAACTTAACAAGAGTTTTGTTAGAGATGGTATACATATAGAGTGCTCCCACCCAGGAAGCACAAAATATGTTGGATACCCACGAAGACCAATGTTGCATTTCACTGTTCTAGATGCATGTCCATCACAGGTAGAGGAAATTATCTCAAAGATACCGGGTTCCCTGTGAACTTAGAATGGACAGGACACTGGATTGATGGCTGGGATAGTCCCAGTAGAGATATAACACACATATAATTTATTTTAGGGGAGCAGACCGAGTAGAGAATCATTCCCCCGTAGTGCCCAATCCAGATGTCAAATTTTGTAAAATATTCTTTGCCTCTACAAACTTATCTGTTACTAAACTCTATGAGATTTGTCTTCAAAGTTTCCTCTTCATCTCTTACGTTCACTGACAGGATTACAGTTCAAACGCCACATGCCTACTCGGTCTTTCAGAGCTCTGCCCAAATCCAGTATATCTCTCCAGCATAGGGACCCCAGTATTTACGCAGTGTGCCTGGTCATGCACAAAGGGTGGAGAATGAGAATACTGGTGAAGGGAGACTGTGCATAGACACCGATATGCATGATGGTGTGACAGCCTGACGGTGAACGCAAATCTGACAAATTTTTCTTTTTATTATTTCCCCTCTCTTTTCACTTTCCACAGACGGTTTACTTCACACAACTGATAATACACAACAGTTAAACACATTGAAATGCAAGATTTGTATTCCTTGCAGAAAAAGGCAGTCTGGAGGTCAAAGGGATATGGCCAGGAATCCTCGGGACTGTGGACAGGTGGACAAGGTAAGCCAATAGACCCCAGAGCATATCTTCCAAGCTTAGCTGAGGCGGCACACGGTCTGACTCATCTGGGTAAAGAGGGTATGTGTAAGCTGGTGAGAGCCTACTGGTGTGCGCCAGGATTCTCTTCTCATGCAGGTAAGAGAGCAATGACATGTTTTACTTGCTTGAGGAAGAATATTGGAAAGTCAATACCAACAGAGCCATCCCATATCCCTCCGACAGACGGACCTTTTCAGGTAATACAAATCGATTTCATACAGTTACCACCCTGTAGGAATTTAAAATATGTGTTAGTTTGTATTGACGTATTTTCAAATTGGGTAGAAGCGTTCCCTGCTGCCACAAATAGTGCAACGTTCACTGCAAAGAAAATTGTGCAGGAATTTGTGTGTAGATATTGTATCCCTAGAATAATTGAAAGTGATAGGGGTACCCATTTTACAGGTGAAGTCTTTCAGGTCATGTGCAAACTGATGGGAATTAATAGCAAGCTGCATACTCCGTACCATCCACAGGCGAGTGCAAAGGTGGAGAGAGTGAATAGCACTATTAAGAACAAGCTGAGCAAATTAATGGTTGAAACTGGATTGTCGTGGCCAGAAGCTTTGCCACTAGTGTTGTACAGCATCAGAACCACTCCCAGGTCTCCCCTTAACCTATCACCCTTTGAAATTCTTTTTGGTCGACAACCTCATGTAATGATAGACCCCCAGGATGATTTGAAATGTAATAATGAAGTGACTGTGAAATATTTGATTGGGATGAGCCAGCAGCTGAGAAATCAACAAAGAAATTTAAAGCTGGTGATTCCTGACCTGCCAAACAGTAATTGTCATGACATTGAACCTGGGGATTATGTGATGATTCGAAATTTGTTACGCTCAGGTTGCCTTATAGACAGGTGGGAAGGACCGTATCAAGTCTTGTTAACCAGCACAACAGCATTGAAAGTCGCCGAAAGAGAGACGTGGTTCCACTCGTCCCACTGCAAGAAGGTCGCTGACCCAGAGAGAACTCGTGACAAAGTGAAGAGTGTAGAGAATCTCGTATCACTGGAGTGTCTGTTCCGTGAAAGTTGAGAGGCAGGACTGTTGAAAGGCATCTGAGCACAGAGAGTAACAAGAGCTAGAACGGTTGTCGTACCACTTTCTTTTTTCACCTCCCCCTGTATTTTTCCTTTCTTTTCTCCTTCTTATTTTCCTTCTTTCCCCTAACAAAATGGATCGATCACAAGAGACTGCGTTTCGGGTTCTGTTAGTAATTCTGGTTTTGATAAGGACAGTTTGTTTTGGTGAGGGTCCCAGAGAGGTCGAGCAGGGATCTGGAATGGGTTCTGATGGCAAGTACGAATTTGTAGGATCTCAGGATCAGCACATCATTTTGGTAAAGGCTGGCATCAGTAAGCACTCTAGTAGTCAAGGAGCTCGGAGGCACAGTGAGGGGTTATTGTCTGATGAATATTGTATTTGTAAGAATTGTGAGAATATAGTTGAGGATGGGTGCATCCAGAGATGTCAGTCCAACCTTAATATCGACATGGACCATCATCCGTTGAGTGATTACCACTCACTAGTGGGTAAGGTCTTAAACCAGACAGAATGTTGGGTGTGCTCACAGGTACCTGAAGGTCAGAGCAAGTCAGGATTAGTACCATACCCTTTAGCAATAGATGAGGTGCTCGAATTACGGGGTGGGAGACCAGTGGACAAGAAATTCAATATTTCTAGGCCCCCTAGTTTGAAGCTCCACCAGTATCATGTAGACAGATCCTTATTATGTTTTAATATTTCCAATTACCAAAAACCGGGAAATTGGGAAGTGACGTGGAATAACCAGACAATGACCTTTTCACACAGAGCTGATTGGATACCCATAGACTCTGAACTTGTACGCCAAATAGCCAACAGTGGGAGGTATCTTCGGTATAGGTATACTGGTGGAAGCAAGACCATGGCCAATATTTACTAAGAATTCAAGTTTGTCCGATTTGTGTTTTTTTTTTTAAGTCCCAATCCGGGAATTCACTAAGCACCAATTTCGGCAGTGTTTGGACTATTCGTAATGGTTTGATCTGCAAAGTTCCGAAATACGAATGAATAGACCATCGGTCAAAAGCGGCTGATATTTCATACAATACGGGCATTCACTATTCATTCGTATTTGGGTGTTAGTTTCTGAGTGCTCAAGTGCGGGTCTGTTTTTTTCCGAATCGTTAAGAAAAGCAGCAAAAAAATAGACCTGCTTTTTCCAGTCGAGTTTGGATAACCATGCACGGATCAGTGAGATCTGTGCATGGTTATCTATGGGAAAGGGTCTGTTTAGTGTAAAAACTGAGAAAAAAATTGCGTGGGGTCCCCCCTCCTAAGCATAACCAGCCTCGGGCTCTTTGAGCCGGTCCTGGTTGAAAAAATATGGGGGAAAAAATGACAGGGGTTCCCCCATATTTAATCAACCAGCACCAGGCTCTGCGCCTGGTTCCAAAAATACAGGGGACAAAAAGCGTAGGGCTCCCCCGTATTTTTGAAACCAGCACCGGGCTCCACTAGCCAGGTACATAATGCCACAGCCGGGGGACACTTTTATACTGGTCCCTGCGGCCCTGGCATTACATACTCAACTAGTCACCCCTGGCCGGGGTACCCTGGAGGAGTGGGTACCCCTTAAATCAAGGGGTCCCCCCCTCCAGCCACCCAAGGGCCAGGGGTGAAGCCCGAGGCTGTCCCCCCCATCCAAGGGCGGCGGATGGGGGGCTGATAGCCTTGTGAAAAAATGTGAATATTGTTTTTAGTAGCAGTACAACAAGTCCCAGCAAGCCTCCCCCACAAGCTGGTACTTGGAGAACCACAAGTACCAGCATGCGGTGGAAAACTGGGCCCGCTGGTACCTGTAGTACTACTACTAAAAAAAATACCCCCCAAAAAACAGGACACACACACCGTGAAAGTATAAGTTTATTACATACATGTACACCTCCATACACACATACTTACCTATGTTCCCACGAGGCTCGGTCCTCTTCTCCATGTAGAATCCTTGGGGTACCTGTGAAAAAAATTATACTCACATAATCCAGTGTAGAATCCGACCTTTGAATAATCCACGTACTTGGCAAAAAAATAAAATGGAAACCCGACCACGCACTGAAAGGGGTCCCATGTTTACACATGGTACCCCTTTCCCCGACTGCCAGGACCCCCCCTGACTCCTTTCAAAGAGGGTCCCTTCAGCCAATCAGGGAGCGCCACGTCGTGGCACTCTTCTGATTGGCTGTGTGCTCCTGTAGTGTCTGTCAGGCAGCACACGGCACAGATACAATGTAGCGCCTATGCGCTCTATTGTAGCCAATGGTGGGAACTTTGCTGTCAACGGTGAGGTTACTTTCAGTCAACCGCTGACCGCAAAGTTCCCACCATTGGCTACAATGGAGCGCATAGGCGCTACATTGTATCTGTGCCGTGTGCTGCCTGACAGACACTACAGGAGCACACAGCCAATCAGGAGAGTGCCACGACGTGGCGCTCCATGATTGGCTGAAGGGACCCTCTTTGACAGGAGTCTGGGGGGGTCCTGGCAGTCGGGGAAAGGGGTCCCATGTGTAAATATGGGACCCCTTTCTGTGCGTGGTCGGGTTTCCGTTTTATTTTTTTGCCAAGTACGTGGATTATTCAAAGTTTGGATTCTACACTGGATTATGTGAGTATAATTTTTTTCACAGGTACCCCAAGGATTCTACATGGATAAGAGGACCGAGCCTCGTGGGAACATAGGTAAGTATGTGTGTATGGAGGTGTACATGTATGTAATAAACATACTTTCACGGTGTGTGTGTCCTGTTTTTTTGGGGGTATTTTTTTAGTAGTAGTACTACAGGTACCAGGGGGCCCGGTTTTCCACCGCATGCTGGTATTTGTGGTTCTCCAAGTACCAGCTTGCGGGGGAGGATTGCTGGGACTTGTAGTACTGCTACTAAAAACAATATTCACATTTTTTCACAAGGCTATCAGCCCCCCATCCACCACCCTTGGATGGGGGGGACAGCCTCGGGCTTCACCCCTGGCCCTTGATTTAAGGGGTTCCCACTCCTCCAGGGTACCCCGGCCAGGGGTGACTAGTTGGGTATGTAATGCCAGGGCTGCAGGGACCAGTATAAAAGTGTCGCCCCGGCTGTGGCATTATGTACCTGGCTAGTGGAGACTGGTGCTGGTTTCAAAAATACGAGGGACCCCTACGCTTTTTGTCCCCTGTATTTTTGGAACCAGGACCAGGCGCAGAGCCCGGTGCTGGTTGATTAAATATGGGGGAACCCCTGTCATTTTTTTCACTATATTTTTTCAACCAGGACCGGCTCAAAGAGCCCGAGGCTGGTTGTGCTTAGGAGGGGGGACCCCATGCAATTTTTTTCAGATTTATTAAAACTTTAATCAACTTTTTAAGGTACACAATGAAGCCCTGCACGGATCTCATAGATCCGGCCGGGATTCCTTGTGTTTTGTCAGGCAGTGTTTTACTCATCACTCCCGTAAAACACTGCCTGATATTACGAATCACATCGACATCGGAAAAAACGATTGTGCAACACTCGGCAGCTTAGTGAATGATCGTGTCAGGATTCAAAAAGTTGCAGTAAAATGCACCCGATACCATTCGAGTTCAAACACCCTTCAAAACGGCCAAAACATGAATCTTTGTAAAGATAACCCCATGTGGGTTGGAAAAGTATCGCCAGGGTATTGTGCTCATATCATCCAGACCGATACTTGTACTGAGCAGATGGGAGAACTAGGGATGGGTTTCTTAACTTGGAAAGTTTGTAATATGATGATGTCATATTTTGTCCCCTTTATTCTCCCAGATGATGCCTATTTCATAAGTGGGAGGAAGGCGTACAAGTGGCTTGCCCCGAGCTCAGATGGATTGTGTTACATTGGAAGAGTACTGCCAGAGGTCATGACCATAACCATGATAAGATGAAAGACGTTCACTGCAGTGCTCAGGCACCTTATACTCATACTCACTATGAACACATTATCAAGAGACACCTCATAGATAGGACAGAGCACGTAGCCTCTGATTTGATCCACTAATCCACCAGGATTCAATTCCTTCTCGCACTAGACATCACCCGTACTGCCATAGGAATGATAAATTATAGGTATATCCATGCGCTAGCGAACTTGATAGATAATATCACTGAGATGTATGACGACACCTTCAGGTATATGGGAAGGGAGTTACAAGCTTACAAGAAGGAACTGATTCAGCACAGGATGGTCCTAAATTATATCACAGCCGTGACAGGTGGGTACTGTGTTACTCTGGCAACTCAATATGGGGTGAAGTGCTGTACGTATATTACAAACAGCACTGATGACCCAACGGAGATTATCGATCAAAAGATGGACGATATCTTGCAGTTGAAGTGGGAGTTCAGGAGGAAACACAACCTTACCTTGGCGACTGTGAGTAATAAACTGACCGGCTGGGTCTCATGGTTGAACCCACGAAACTGGTTCTCAGGTTTAGGATAGTGTGCTCAAAATGTTATTATGAGTGTAGGGAAGTTTCTCCTTTGTATCCTGGGAGTCGTCATAATTATTGGTTTGATATTTAGGTGTGTTCGAATTCTGACGCGGCGCAAGCACGGCACAAAGTTGATGAGTCTTAGGAGCAGGGGCGCTGTTATAGCCGCAGATTTAATTTATGACCCATCCATAGAGACAATGTTATGATAAGGATTGTAAATGAATTTCATGGCCTGTTTCTTTCACCCGCTTTTCTTTTGTTTCCCCCTCTGCCCAGATACATTCATCTGGAAAAGACATCTGCCCTACCCAAAATGTTTATGTGAATGTATTTTAGATATGTGTCTTATCTTCATCTCTGCAACCTCCAGTTAATAGCACACATAGTCGACAGGTGATATCCACATATACTAGCACTCACTTATGTTTCCCCCTCCATGTATCATCAACTAAATGTGCACCCCATTTGTTTTAACAAGAAGCCGAAAAGAGCTCGGTAGTGTTTGTTGGCCCATTTACAGACCCTTAATACGGGATGAGAATGATTTAATGTATACTTCGCAATACCTCGAAGCTTCTTTAGAACATATATACGGCATGATGATACATGCCCCTCAGACATGGATTCCAACATACATGCTTTTTACTATCCCACTAGGTCATACATTTCCTAATTACCACTCTCCCCGACCATCCAAAACTTCTGTAGATATTGTGTAGATATTTTTCTGTTTAGTGATTAGATAGTGGCAGTTATTGGTGACTGCCAAAGGGTGGACTGTCAAAGTCAAAAAATATTGCAGTACACACATCACGTACAAACTACACACAGATAGCCTCCGCACGTGTACTTGTTCTGCTGTGTGTGCACATATTCGCAATTTGCGTATGGTCGCTCCCGCGGTCGTGCACATCAGCGCGTGGAATGGGTATTTATGGTAGAGTTTGTGAACGCATGGAGAGCTATCAAAACACATTACATATTTAATCCAAATAGTGCACAATGTACACATAGTCCCCCTGCACCACACCAGAAAGTAACAACAGTTTAAATGGTTTCAGAACAAAGGGATTCACCTTTACAGAATAGGAAGGGACAGAACAAGGTCATAAGGTGGTGTTTGGTATCCAGCTGTAGGGTATTTTAAGGGTAAAATTCCGGTGTTGGTTTGAGGAAGATCGCATGTTCCTGCGGATAGTTATGTGCAGAAGCAGAATATAGATATAAACTGTATTTACTGTACATTATGTATGCGGCGGGAAGCCAGAGGAGACCACCGACAAGAGCAGTTGGAATGGACATCGCCCACCTATTCACCCCGACCTATGACCTCTCCTGTACTGTAAAAGTGCATCCCTATGTCCAATGGACAAAGGGATTACAGTATCCATTGTATTGAGTTTTGGAGGAATTGTATAAAGAGAGCCTGCT
Source organism: Pseudophryne corroboree (assembly GCF_028390025.1). Taxonomy (NCBI): domain Eukaryota; kingdom Metazoa; phylum Chordata; class Amphibia; order Anura; family Myobatrachidae; genus Pseudophryne; species Pseudophryne corroboree. Next base: position 20,225,204 of record NC_086449.1, read on the forward strand.
GCTGGCCTGGTCAGACACAAGACTCACAAAGTTATCTAATAGATGACTGAGGACCGGGCCGGGAAGCGCAAGTGAATCTACTCACGTATGTACCATTGAATGTAGCCATTTACTCTGTTATATGGTATTGTATTATTTGTATTGTAACCCCCTTTCAGCAATAATACGCTGTGGTTTCGGAACCCAGTGGTTTAATTGCAATCTGGTGTCGTGTCTTCATTGCCCTGCTAAGGTTTAAAGTGTTTTATCATTTCATTGCATTACTGTAGAGGTTTAAAGTGTATCTCTGGGTGTGTGCGCGCTGTGTGTACTTTGTACCCCCAGCGCGGAGTTTGTACGCAAAGTCCATACAGTGATACGGGACTCCGTACGCAAACAGTGTATAAAGTACGTAGTGTGTGTACTAAGTTTAGCGGCCACATCGGCTCCATGGTAGAGTGTATTCTAAGTGTGTATAAGGTATAGCTTTCATTACTGTAAAATAATCAGCATTATCAACATGGATTCCCTTTCCACGAACAGCGGGACCCCTTGTGACTTCTGTCAGTTGGGGAACCGCCAGCCAATCAGAGAGCACCACATCGTAGCACTCTGCTGATTGACTGTGCGCTCCCGGCCTGTCAATCATGCGGAGTGCATAGGCTATAGAGGGAGTATCGTGAACCTCCATTATAGTCAATAGTGGGAACTTTGTGGTCTTCTGTAGACCGTGAGGTTAACTGAGGTCACTCTTGTGGGTAAGGCATGTGTGTAAGAACATGACAGTTCAACAAAAGGTACAAGGTCACAGAAAAAATTATTAATGATGTTGGGCCCACAAAACTGAGACTGACACAGGAAATAGAGAGTAATCTGGGTGAGTAGAAAGCCAAACACCCAGCAATAGATAACCAAGGAATGTTGTAGTTTGATGGTCATGTGTTATACCGCAGAGGGTTGCATGTAGCCAAGTATCGATCGTAAGACATGACTGCAAAGAGGTGACATTCTATACAACCTACAGTATAGTACATCAAAGATAAGTCTGACTTACTGTATACAACACATAATAGATGAGGGTGACTCCTTCCAGCCATATGATACATAGCATGTTAGGGACTGTAACAGTCCAGGCTGGAATATCACTGCATGACGTATGCGATCACTTTCAGCAACATGCATGCAACACACCTATAGGGCACAACATCTCCAGGTTTCTAAATAGCCACCTCTTGTTACTTCCCAGTCAATGTCTAGGAGTATCCATCGTCATATATTTTACCATGCATCTGAATTTGTTCTCCAAATACTGTAGGTATGAACAAAATTGTGATGCATGCATGTGAATTCAAAAAACATTCTCGCTGTATCTTACTTGGAATCAGTCCCCTGTTCACAATGTGGATGCATGGCAAATATGCTCTTTTTAAAATTGGCTGTTAACTACTACTTTACCCATATTGTTGTTGTTTGAGTTGTTGTTAGGTAGAAGAATGAATTGACATTAGATTTAGAATTGAAATTAGATTTAGAAAAAGCAATTGATTATTTATTATAAAGACCACGCCCGTATACAGGTTGAGAGGGAACATCCTCTCAAGCCTGGGTCAAAAATGCTTCAACACCAGATACATGTCATACAATGAGTTTTATAATATACAGTTACGCCCCATTCTTATAACCCTCCCATATAAATTCCTACATCTTGAAGTAAAGTGTTATGCAATATTAGGACAATTGGCAAAGACAACCAAGGGATATTTAGCCAAGACATTCTCGGGATGAGGCTGACTAGTGATTTAACCATGTCTCCTTATTAGGAATTAAACTGGACTTCATATGTGCGTATGTGGAATTAATACTAGCCAACAAAGTTGTTATTGTACTTTGTATAGAGTTCAAATGAAATACAAATGAATCTGCTGTATCATCTAGCTAGAAACAAAATGGATTCTCTTATGCTTTTATACTATCATGGTGAATATAGATCACCTTTGATATTGTGATTATTATGTGTATGCATAATATACGTACTATCCCGTAGTACATATATATAGCTGTTAGGCCTTTAGAATGTTGCCTCTGTCACAGTATTTGACAGCTCCACCCTTTGATCAGGGACATTATCCATGTGCCCTGTCATCTCAGGGAAATTTCTGGGAATGTATAGTTCGCTAATAATCATTTCATATAGTATTGCTATTCTGCGTCTGGCAGTAGCCTTCTAAATACAACATAGGCCGCACCTGTAGACAGTGAAGATCAAACGAATGGCTATAATCACATCGGGTTCACCTAAGAATAAACCTCATCACAGAATACATAATCACATACAATATACTTAAAAAAAACATTTTCCTAATCCTTAAAATTGAATACTAGGATTTAAACATTTATCCTTTCCAGTCCATATCATAATGTCTTTGTTAAAGTTCTTCTTTTATATCATGGGCTTCCTTTATATACTTGGCAATACACGTATCAGGATCTGTAATGTGATTGGTCAAATAAGCACAACAGTGAGCTCAAAGTGCTGTTCCGGAAATCAACAATATCCTCCAATTTCTGGTATTAAAGAATGTAGAGCAATGTGGTATCGTAATAGTTCATGTCCAATGTCCTGGAATCATCATAAATATCCAATGTCCTGGAATGTCCTATCATAAAGTTCAGTCATGTTATCAATAACTTAAATGAAATAAAACATCACTCCCATTTGATTAATCATAAACTCCATTAGCCATAGGAGAACTTAATAGCGACACCTCCACCAATTCAAGGTTTTATTGATGCTCTGGTGGCAGGAACATGTTTCCTGATTACTGAGTCAATTACTCTTTTTAGGAATAGTTCGTCCTGCAAGAAAACTTTTCTCAAGTTATTATGTGTTTTGTATAAAATTGCTAAATTAATCTTCTTAAATAACAAACATCTTCAGAATTAATAGGTAACCAATTATATATCATATCCTAAGGACATAGTGACAAATAACATTCTCCGTTATGTATGATATCTCTTTTAACCTTTGAATCTACTCCTGGTAAAATACATTTACTAAATCATAAAATTTAATGAACATCCTATGTAACCATTACTATTTATATACCTAACTCATTATATCTAGCACATCTAGAAACATTAGGTTTGTATATTGTAACAATCCTTTCACATTCCCTTAAATCAATCTTTCCTATCTGCATAAGTTAATTTTTCCTGTATTATTGACCTATTTTATTTCCACTAACTGAAATACACCCGATATGTGTAGCTGATATTATCACTAGTGGTTCTTTCTTGAGATACTGTTGTATCTATACACATGTACCTGTTTCACTATTATCACAACTCTATAAAGTTTTTGTACTCACCTTAAATGTAACTTACATAGAGAACTTTGGCCTGCTACTATACAATGCTAGTGTCTATGTATACATATCTAACAATTATAATAATAATAATTAGCAATAATATTTATTTAGCAGCAGTACCCAAAATCTTTCCAACAATTTATGGTATTGCTGGACTGGATACTCCTCAGGATAATATCCTAAATTATTAAATTATCCATGCATTAATCTATACATCTGTCTTCAAGTGGAGTACAATACTCACAACCACGTTTTTCAAAGGGTGTTCGTTACACCGGTCATAAATCTCTCTGGATTCCCTGCTTAGAAAAGAAAAGAGGAAGGAAGGGTCTTATTGAAATAATTCCCATCCACAATAATGGATGAGTACTCATACCTACATTACACGTCTGCTCGCTCTCTCTTCAAAGAAAAAGAAATCAAGTCCTAATGCTGTTATAAATAACATCGCTCCCATATACTTTCAGAAATGTTAAAAGTTCTGTAGGATATTAGCTTATAAGCAGTGAGCACATAGTCTATTATCAATTATCATAATCATCTCTATCTTGATTGAAGGGTTTATTCAAATATAACTCTGTGTTAGTAACAGTAGTAACAGTCTCTGTATCTCCATACAATTGTTTTTAGTTTTAGGTTCCTTTAGGCTCTGGTCTCTGACCTTTTCATTTCATTGCAAGCTCATGGATCTAGGTGTCCTTCTTCTGCAGCCTTTGCAACGGCTGTATCAGTAGTCAGCGGTACTTGCCAAGGACCATCCTATGCGATCTTAAATGGAACCGAAACATAAGCAACTTCTCACCATAACACCGTCTTCACTCTCTCAGTGATTTGTCCTGTGCCGGACTGTGTGTTTTCGTGTTGGTTAAATATCTTTCCAAGGTTCTTGCAGCTTTTGATATTCTTGTAACTGTTTAAATAATTTGTGTGACACATTTGAATCGTCAAATCATTTTGTAGTTTTGAATCAGTCTCTGGATAATATATCTTTGCTCTGGATAATATATATTTCAAAAAGAATAACAAAAAAAATTATATAGAAGAGAGACTAAGCAGAGGCTTAGGTGTAATTCTACCACTATTGAACCAACGATTGGACCATGCCATGATTCAAATTCTGCCTTTCCTGTCTCTTTTGTAGATTAATAATGCTTAATTCTTTAAACCTTCCATGTCATATTATGACTTTTTGTTCTCAACATTACACATATTAATTGAAAAATATTTTCCAAACTCCTATAAACTCTTTCTATCAGTAAATAAACTTTACTGTCTTTGAAACAATAGATCACACATCTGGCCTTATTATTCATTTCTCAAATAGCGCAGCAAACTCTGTTGCTTTACTTTACCCCTTAACACCTGTTACACATACTATAGTTCCTTTTTTTTTTTTTAGCATTAAACTATGTTGTATTAAAACAATGTTGTTTTTAATCAACCCAAACATATGCAGTAAACATGCTATAGCTTTCATTATCACCATCACTATCCCTCTCATTATCACATAATGTGTTATTTTGGTTAAATGCCAGAACACAATGTACACTTCTCCATTAAACTTCATCCTACCATAGAAAGCTTGTGAATCTATTTCATGCTAGTTACCCTTAGATTTGCATAACTCATGACATTTCCCATAGTAAAAGTTGGCAGCGACACTTTATTATTACTAATACTAAGTCACTAATTCCCATACTAATTTCAGTTAACACACTGTAATTTACCATCCCATTATCCCCTATGGATGCTAGAGAAATTATTCTCCTGTTACTGTCATTTTTTTAAATGCAATGTAATTCTTTATAATTGTCTTACTCATCCACATTATATTCCTTATACTCCCCACTTTTGGGGGTGAGGAAGACAAGTATGCAGCTGTATCAAAGCTGTATACTGTCAGAGGTAAGATGTACACATCATACAAAATCTACTGCTTAACCACAGTTTTAAACTTTTTTTTGTTTGTTCTTGCTTATACATAAGTTGATGGTTTGGCTCTGACTGTGTATCCATAATGTCTTATTCATGATAAAGTGTAATATTGTATTACCTTCTATAATTTCTTTGGTTATGAACTTGAATGCATGAACATAGCATTTACAAAAAATTACTGTATCTAGAGATTTATCATCTGGTCATACATATATATCTATTAATAAATGTATACCAAGGCTCCACCCTCTGAGGGTTTAACTATCTTTGGCCTAGTGCCAAATAATGACCTAGGTAGTTAACTTTGTCAGCACACCGTTGAATTTTGTCTTGCGACACCTTGTGTCCTGTTCTGTAAGAAAACACAACTGTTTAGTATCTGACACCAACACTTCAAATAATTTATAGCACCACAGTAGATCATCCACATATTGGGTAAACCATCTGTAGGTACAAAAGAATGTAGGTTATTTTTACAAGTATAAAGAAAGATTGTCTATAAATCTTTTGCATAATCTAGTCCAATACAGTGTAATCTATTCCATCAACATTACATTTCTCTAACGTCCTAGTGGATGCTGGGAACTCCGAAAGGACCATGGGGAATAGCGGGCTCCGAAGGAGGCTGGGCACTCTAGAAAGATTTATGACTACCTGGTGTGCACTGGCTCCTCCCACTATGACCCTCCTCCAAGCCCCAGTTAGATTTCGTGCCCGGCCGAGGTTGGATGCACACTAGGGGCTCTCCTGAGCCCTTAGAAAGAAAGTATAGATTTAGTTTTTTTATTTTCAGTGAGACCTGCTGACAACAGGCTCACTGCAGCGAGGGACTAAGGGGAGAAGAAGCGAACTCGCCTGCTTGCAGCCGGATTGGGCTTCTTAGGCTACTGGACACCATTAGCTCCAGAGGGATCGACCGCAGGCCCAGTCCTTGGTGTTCGGTCCCGGAGCCGCGCCGCCGTCCCCCTTACAGAGCCAGAAGCAAGAAGAGGTCCGGAAAAACGGCGGCAGAAGACATCAGTCTTCACCAAGGTAGCGCACAGCACTGCAGCTGTGCGCCATTGCTCCTCATACACACTTCATACTCCGGTCACTGAGGGTGCAGGGCGCTGGGGGGGGGGGCGCCCTGAGAAGCAATAAAAACACCTTGGCTGGCAAAAACTCCACAATATATAGTCCCAGAGGCTATATATGTGGAAAATACCCCTGCCAGAATATGGAAAAAAGCGGGAGAATAGGCCGCGGAAAAGGGGCGGAGCTATCTCCTGCAGCACACTGGCGCCATTTCTCCTTCACAGATCCGCTGGAAGGAAGCTCCCTGGCTCTCCCCTGCAGTCTACACTACAGAACAGGGTAAAAACAGAGAGGGGGGGCACTAAATTTAGGCGCAATATATATATTATATAAAACAGCAGCTATAGGGGACATAACTCAGTTAGTCCCTGCATTATATAGCGCTCTGGTGTGTGCTGGCATACTCTCACTCTGTCCCCCCAAAGGGCTTTTGTGGGTCCTGTCCTCATTCGGAGCATTCCTTGTGTGTGTGCGGTGTGTCGGTACGGATGTGTCGACATGTTTGATGAGGATAATGATGTGGAGGCGGAGCAGATGCCTTTAGAAGGGATGTCACCCCCTGCGGGGCAGACACCTGAGTGGATGGGCTTATGGAAAGTAATGAGTGCACGTATAGACTCCCTATATAAGAAAATCGACGACATGCCAAATGTGGGACAGCCGACTTCTCAGCTCGTGCCTGCCCAGTCGTCGCATGGGTCATCAGGGGCTCTAAAACGCCCGCTACCTCAAGCAGACCCAGATGTCGACACTGATACTGACACCAGTGTCGACGACGATGAGTCTAACCTGATGCCCACTAAGGCCATTCACTGCATGATTGAGGCAATGAAAGAGGTGTTACACATTTCTGATATAACTACAGGTACCACTAAAAAGGGTATTATGTTTGGAGAGAAAAAACTACCCATAGTTTTTCCCCCATCAGATGAATTAAATGAAGTGTGTGAAGAAGCGTGGGCTTTCCCTGATAAAAAATTGGTAATTCCTAAGAAGGTACTAATGGCGTTCCCTTTCCCGCCAGAGGATAGGTCACGTTGGGAAACACCCCCTAGAGTGGATAAAGAGCTCACACGTTTGTCTAAAAAGGTGGCACTACCGTCTCCGGATACGGCCGCCCTCAAGGAACCTGCTGATAGAAAGCAGGAGGCGATCCTGAAGTCTGTATATACACACACAGGCATTATACTTAGGCCAGCTATTGTGTCAGCTTGGATGTGCAGTGCTGCCGCTGCGTGGTCAGATAAACTGTCAGAAAATATTGACACATTAGACAGAGACACGATCCTGTTAACCATAGACCATATAAAAGACTCAGTCTTATATATGAGAGATGCACAGAGGGAAATCTGCCGACTGGCATCTAAAGTAAGTGCATTTTCCATTTCTGCTAGGAGAGGCTTATGGACTCGCCAGTGGACAGGAGATGCGGATTCAAAAAAGCACATGGAAGTGTTACCATATAAGGGTGAGGAATTATTTGGGGATGGTCTCTCGGACCTAGTTTCCACAGCAACGTCTGGGAAGTCAGCATTTTTACCCCATGTCCCCTCACAGCCTAAGAAGGCGCCGTTTTATCATGTTCAGTCCTTTCGGACCCAGAAAAACAGGCGTGGAAAAGGCGGGTCCTTTCTGTCCAGAGGCAGAGGTAGGGGAAAAAGGCTGCAACAAACAGCAGGTTCCCAGGAGCAAAAATCCTCCCCCGCTTCTCCTTCCAAGTCCGCCGCATGACGGTGGGGCTCCACAGGCGGAGCCAGGTACGGTGGGGGGTCGCCTCAAGAATTTCAGCGATCAGTGGGCTCGCTCACAGGTGGATCCCTGGATCCTGCAAATAGTATCTCAGGGGTACAAACTGGAATTCGAGGCGTCCCCACCCCACCGGTTCCTAAAATCTGCCTTGCCGATTGCTCCCTCAGACAGGGAGGCGGTGCTAGCGGCAATTCACAAGCTGTATTCCCAGCAGGTGATAATCAAGGTACCCCTACTTCAACAAGGCCGGGGTTATTATTCCACACTATTTGTGGTACCGAAACCGGACGGTTCGGTGAGACCCATTCTAAATTTGAAATCCTTGAACACGTACATAAAGAAATTCAAGTTCAAGATGGAATAGCTCAGGGCGGTTATTGCAAGCCTGGACGAGGGGGATTACATGGTATCCCTGGACATCAAGGATGCTTACCTATATGTCCCCATTTACCATCCTCACCAGGAGTACCTCAGATTTGTGGTACAGGATTGCCATTACCAATTCCAGACGCTGCCGTTTGGACTGTCCACGGCACCGAGGGTATTTACCAAGGTTATGGCGGAAATGATGATACTCCTTCGAAGAAAGGGAGTTTTAATTATCCCGTACTTGGACGATCTCCTAATAAAAGCGAGGTCCAAGGAACAGTTGTTGGTGGGGGTAGCACTATCTCAGGAGGTGCTGCACCAGCACGGCTGGATTCTGAATATCCCAAAGTCACAGCTGGTTCCGACGACACGGCTACTATTCCTGGGTATGATTCTGGATACAGTCCAGAAGAAAGTGTTTCTCCCGGAGGAGAAAGCCAGGGAGTTGTCATCTCTAGTCAGAGACCTCCTGAAACCAAAACAAGTATCAGTGTATCGCTGCACACGGGTCCTGGGGAAGATGGTGGCTTCTTACGAAGCAATTCCCTTTGGCAGGTTCCATGCCAGAATCTTTCAGTGGGACCTGTGGGACCAGTGGTCCGGATCGCATCTTCAGATGCATCGCTTAATAACCCTGTCTCCAAGAACCAGGGTGTATCTACTGTGGTGGCTGCAGAGTGCCCATCTTCTAGAGGGCCGCAGGTTCGGAATACAGGACTGGGTCCTGGTGACCACGGATGCCAGCCTTCGAGGCTGGGGGGCAGTCATACAGGGAAGAAACTTAAAAGGACTATGGTCGAGTCAGGAGACTTCCCTTCACATAAATATTCTGGAACTAAGGGCCATCTACAATGCCCTAAGTCGAGCAAAAGCACTGCTCCTACACCAGCCGGTGCTGATCCAGTCAGACAACATCACGGCAGTCGCCCATGTAAATCGACAGGGCGGCACAAGAAGCAGGATGGCGATGGCAGAAGCCACAAGAATTCTCCGATGGGCGGAGAATCATGTACTAGCACTGTCAGCAGTGTTCATTCCGGGAGTGGACAACTGGGAAGTAGACTTCCTCAGCAGACACGACCTCCACCCGGGAGAGTGGGGACTTCACCCAGAAGTCTTCCAGATGCTGGTAAACCGTTGGGAAAAACCACAGGTGGACATGATGGCGTCCCGTCTCAACAAAAAAGTTAAAAAGATATTGCGCCAGGTCAAGGGACCCTCAGGCAATAGCTGTGGACGCTCTAGTGACACCGTGGGTGTACCAGTCGGTTTATGTGTTCCCTCCTCTGCCTCTCATTCCAAAGGTATTGAGAATAATAAGAAAGCGAGGAGTAAACACAATTCTCGTGGTTCCGGATTGGCCAAGACGAGCGTGGTACCCGGAACTTCAAGAGATGCTCTCAGAGGACCCGTGGCCTCTACCGCTCAGACAGGACCTGATACAGCAGGGGCCCTGTCTGTTCCAAGACTTACCGCGGCTGCGTTTGACGGCATGGCGGTTGAACACCGGATCCTAAAGGAAAAGGGTATTCCGGAAGAAGTCATTCCTACGCTTATTAAGGCCAGGAAAGATGTTACGGCAGCGCATTATCACCGCATATGGCGAAAATATGTTGCATGGTGCGAGGCCAACAAGGCCCCAACAGAGGAATTTCAACTAGGTCGATTTCTGCATTTCCTGCAAGCAGGAGTGGATATGGGCCTAAAACTAGGCTCCATTAAAGTACAGATCTCGGCTCTGTCGATTTTCTTTCAAAAAGAACTAGCTTCAGTACCTGAAGTTCAGACTTTTGTAAAAGGAGTGCTGCATATTCAGCCCCCGTTTGTGCCTCCTGTGGCACCTTGGGATCTCAACGTGATGTTGAGTTTCTTAAAATCACATTGGTTTGAGCCACTAAAAACCGTGGATCTGAAATATCTCACGTGGAAAGTGGTCATGTTATTAGCCTTGGCTTCAGCCAGGCGAGTGTCAGAATTAGCGGCTTTATCATGTAAAAGCCCTTATCTGATTTTCCATATGGATAGGGCAGAGTTGAGGACTCGTCCTCAATTTCTCCCTAAGGTGGTGTCAGCGTTTCACCTGAACCAGCCTATTGTGGTGCCGGCGGCTACTAGTGAATTGGAGGACTCCAAGTTGCTAGACGCTGTCAGGGCCCTGAAAATATATGTTTCCAGGACGGCTGGAGTCAGGAAAACTGACTCGTTGTTTATCCTGTATGCACCCAACAAGCTGGGTGCTCCTGCTTCTAAGCAGTCTATTGCTCGCTGGATTTGTAGTACAATTCAGCTTGCACATTCTGTGGCAGGCATACCACAGCCAAAATCTGTAAATGCCCATTCCACAAGGAAGGTGGGCTCATCTTGGGCGGCTGCCCGAGGGGTCTCGGCATTACAACTTTGCCGAGCAGCTACTTGGTCAGGGGCAAACACGTTTGCAAAATTCTACAAATTTGATACCCTGGCTGAGGAGGACCTGGAGTTCTCTCATTCGGTGCTACAGAGTCATCCGCACTCTCCCGCCCGTTTGGGAGCTTTGGTATAATCCCCATGGTCCTTTCGGAGTTCCCAGCATCCACTAGGACGTTAGAGAAAATAAGAATTTACTCACCGGTAATTCTATTTCTCTTAGTCCGTAGTGGATGCTGGGCGCCCATCCCAAGTGCGGATTGTCTGCAATACTTGTACATAGTTACTGTTAACTAAAGGGTTATTGTTGAGCCATCTGTTGAGAGGCTCAGTTGTTTTCATACTGTCAAACTGGATATAGTATCACGAGTTGTACGGTGTGATTGGTGTGGCTGGTAAGAGTCTTACCCGGGATTCTAAATCCTTCCTTATTATGTCTGCTCGTCCGGGCACGGTGTCCTAACTGAGGCTTGGAGGAGGGTCATAGTGGGAGGAGCCAGTGCACACCAGGTAGTCATAAATCTTTCTAGAGTGCCCAGCCTCCTTCGGAGCCCGCTATTCCCCATGGTCCTTTCGGAGTTCCCAGCATCCACTACGGACTACGAGAAATAGAATTACCGGTGAGTAAATTCTTATTTTTTTTCATTGGGTAGTCTGTATTCTACCATTACTTACACACAAGGTTAGTAATCATACTACATCAACATACTATACATTTCTTTGCTTATCTCAAAATATCTCTCAGACTGGCCAGTCCACTCAGTCCACTCTTCACAAGATCCACGTCTCACATCCACACTCATTATTTGCTTCCATGCACAACTACAAACTTTCCTTGGACTGCATCCATTCTATGGAATGCCTTGCCACATACAAGCATTCCCTGAAAACTCACTTATTCAGAACACTTATCAACACCGCTCACATTATCTGTATAGCTTTTATATACAATCATATCCCCACACTTGGTTCATCACTGCATATACCTGGTTCATCACTGTATATTATGCAGTACACTAGGAACCTTTGCAATCTAATATATCAATGCCTATACTTTGTTATGGATTTTAGCAAGCATATCCTTTACCTCCATTCATAGAATCACAGGGTAAGTGATAGCATATATATATATATATATATATATATATGCTATGTATCCAACTGAATCTGTCCGTACTCTATACTTTCTGGAATCTGTAGTAGTACCTCATCCGTGATACAGTATATTTTATACTGTAACTTACAAATTAGGTTTCTTCCAAATAAATTTGAAGAATTGCCTAAAAGTATGTTAATACTGGAATCGTAGTGATTACTTGCTTGTGGCAATCTGTGATTTACAGCATATACTTTACAGAATGATACCTTTATCTTTCCCTATGATTCTAGCTGCTGCTGCTTTGAACCCCCCCCCCCTGTACAGCCCACATCTGAGATGGATAAGTATTGTTTGCAGCCTTAGGGCGTAGTCTTCTTGACTGTCTGCCAGATGCAAATCTGTTAGCGATAACGCTGTTAGCGCTGACATTTCTAGCCTGTATATGCTGCTGGGATTTTTTTTTCTGAATACAGTTATGCTCTTGTGACTACACCTTCTTTTTTTTTTATTATTGGCAGCTCTCTCTACAGACTATCTGTTTAAGATATTAGTTCTTATATTAAAAAATAGAGTAGATCGTTTGTGTAACAAACATTTAAAATTACAATCATAGTCTTCCAACAACATTTGTAGCACAAAACATATTTAAAGTATTGCTTATTATGATCCATCTCATTAGATGAAAAAAAGTCAAAACTCACTGAACACTTTTTTTTTCTTTTTCTTTACTACATCATGCTGCTGCAGGAAGGGGGGTAGGCACAAGTTTGGGCTGTCACAGCTCCATAGCTCTCTGTGCTACACAGCGTTGGAAACTAAATTTACTTATTTTACAGGAAAAAACTTTTTTTATTTTCCTTTATATCGCAATACAACACACGGCATCCATCCATTAATTTGCTGGCAGACCTTATCACAATATATTGCATTAAAGAATATTTCTAATTGCACATCCTCTAGATCTGCCAAAAGCCATTTGAACACGGACATTAACTCTTTTCTTTCCTCAGTTCACCACCTATATAAACATTTTTCTCAAGACTTGTAACCATGCCAAATAGTCACAGACAGAAAGTTTCTGTTAGACACAGATCTGAGAATATACTTAATAGAACAAACACTGAACATTTATGTTTGACATACAAGACCCCATAAAACACAAAATGACAGAGTTTCGCAAGCGCAAGGCGTGTCCTTTTGGTACCATAGTTTTATAGTCTTTTATAGTTTCATAAGTTGGGTGCCCATACATTAAATAATAATAAAAAAACAGTTTGCAAACTTCAATATCTTGCAGATTTCAATATGCGCTTGCATTGGTTGATCAGGCCAATATTATAAAGCATAATTGAAATGCACAACATAGTTTGTTTTTCTTCACATTTTCTGTAGACTGTACCCCTTGGTCACAGTACTATACAAAATTGGTGCTTCTATGGAATATTTCTTCCATACATGATATGCACACTTAGGGTTAATCCTCCCTGCCCTTCCCATATGCTGAAAAATTTGCAATCCCTGCAATCTTTCACACACGCGACACGTCTGTCAACTGGGAAACTGCAGTAGTCCCTCTTATCACAAACTACAATCACAAAGCAACATGTCAAGTTAAAAGTTGCTTGTCTCTTAGTGCACTACAATGTTAGCAAACAGACTTAGGTTATGGTTAACACAACACCTCTTTAGAGTTGTTCAGTTCTTTTGTGCACAATAAACAATGTTAATAAAGAAGGTTAACAAACAGACTCAGAATATACTTGGGACTCTAGTCCGTAGATTCCGTTATTTACCAGAATCCATATATGATTAAAACAATCAGCAGCAGCACAGTATTACAGTATAACATTTCAATCAAATTACTTATAATCAACTATAACCTCGGGTAATCACCCTATTTATTTCATTTACCCTTCTTGCACACACGTGTAGCTGTCTAAAGGGGAAGGTGATCTATGTGCTTTCACTTAATTTGGCCCCTATCTTATCTGTCACTCACAGCGTTAACTGTGATCTCAGATTGGAACTCATCCAAACCCCATGAAAGAGGTCCAAGCATTCACTCACAGAATTGCTCATAGGGTGAAAAACTGAGCTTTCTATTTATTTATTTTTTTCAATATCACAACTTTTGGATTAACTTTGCCACATTTACACAATAAAAAACAGGTCCCTGGGTTATTTTCCTAGCTTAGTCAATCTCTCCACTCCTAATTCTCATATTATAAAAATAAAATCACACAGACAGCTGGCAGGTATAGAAACAGCATGTACTGGAATATAGCACATACCATGATATTCTATACTTACCAGTGCTGTAATGATCCTGGAATATTCCTTCCATCTGCAGCTGCTGGCTGGCTGGCACACCCCTTTGAGAAATCGATGAAGAGATTGAGATATATAGGTCCAAACCACGAGCCCCCAAATTGTTAACTACTACTTTACCCATGTTGTTGTTGTTTGAGTTGTTGTTAGGTAAAATAATGAATTGAAATTAGATTCAGAATTGAAATTAGATTTAGAAAAAGCAATTGATTATTTATTATAAAGACCACGCCCGTATACAGGTTGAGAGGGAACATCCTCTCAAGCCTGGGTCAAAAATGCTTCAACACCAGATACATGTCATACAATGAGTTTTATAATATACAGTTACGCCCCATTCTTATAACCCTCCCATATAAATTCCTACATCTTGAAGTACAGTGCTATGCAATATTAGGACAATTGGCAAAGACAACCAAGGGATATTTAGCCAAGACATTCTCATGATGAGGCTGACTAGTGATTTAACCAGGTCTCCTTATTAGAAATTAAACTGGACTTCAGATGTGCGTATGTGGAATTAATACTAGCCAACAAAGTTGTTATTGTACTTTGTATAGAGTTCAAATGAAATACAAATGAATCTGCTGTATCATCTAGCTAGAAATAAAATGGATTATCTTATGCTTTTATACTATCATGGTGAATATAGATCACCTTTGATATTGTGATTATTATGTGTATGCATAATATACGTACTATCCCGTAGTACATATATATAGCTGTTAGGCCTTTAGAATGTTGCCTCTGTCACAGTATTTGACAGGCATATCTACTTGTTGCAAAGAGGGTATGAGACTTGACTGATCTATTAATCCTTAATATCACCCACTGGATACTGACTGCATCAGATGTTACCATTTGCATAATTGCTATAAGAAAAACTACTGTACAGTATAATTCACTTGTCGGTTGATAGATTCATTTGTCAAATAAACTTTCCCCAAGAGTTCCCCTGTTGAAAGAGGAGTGTACTATTGTGCTCACACTGGTCTTTCTATTTTCCATAGACGCTTCATGCCCAATCCTAAAATGCCTACTGAAATTAGTATAGAGCATGTGCAGAGCCATCTTGAGACTGTGCAAGAGCATCACAATGGAAGACACATGTCTTCCACTTATCTCAGAGATAACTGTGATTACATGAATTACACATTGATTCCAGCATCCTTGCATCACTAACTGTTTACACTCGCCAGCTGAAGAGATTTCTGAAACCTGACTTCATCCCCTATATACATGTAACAGTGAGTATGGCTGTACTTGCTATCTATCAATAAACCAGCACCACTGCTAAAGTAACTGGCCTGTTCATAGTTTGAATCATCTACAGTACTAGTATGTGCCTATATAACTCTGCAATATCAACACCTGTACACACGTAATTTCCAACACCCCCAACTAACCTAACTAAGAAATAACCACACAGATGCATGATTTGTAAATTTCCTAGATTTTAAAAAATAATAAATCAGATTGGTGTCCAAGAAAGCATTTCAGAAAATCTGTTCCAGACAATACACTACAATATTTTACAAAAACTATTGATAGTCATACACCCATAATACAACCTCTGGAAGTTCTGGATCCCCACCTCACCTTAACAAGGCACAGCACTACTACACTTCACCAAAAGGATGGTTCCCAGGTCCTACCTTATGTACAGTGACAACTTACCCCTCCAAATACAAATTACTCCACAGCTTTCTCTTGCACCTCACTGTGGCAGCTGAAGAACAAAGCTTCATCGCCGGGTTCACAAGAACTACAGCCTGATACCCATGTGACCTTACACCACCAAACACAGAAAAGAGAAGAACTACTCCTACTAGACAAACCAGCATCAGAAATATATAGTCAAACAAAATAATAGGTGGTGGATTGACAAATCACCATTCGTCATAACTCATTTTGACATAGAGGCAATGATCTTACACCTTACCTTGACATTAACCACAACTCATGGAGACACATCCAAGCTCCCTGCAGATAAAAATTCTGACCAATCAACCACCACATCAACCCACCATTACTGATCCTCTTCAATGTCAGCCATATAAGCAGTCCCAACCTAGAAAATTCTTAACCAAGTAAAGAAAAAACCAATGCAGCTCACCTCAACAACCTGCTGCATCAATAAAACATTGAAACAACAAGCTCAATAGAGCCCCTAAACCCCAGCTCCCAAACCAGTTGACCATCCAGCAAGGTGATGCCCAATTTGCTAAACATTATCTTTTCAACAAATAAATTAGTTACAGCCCAACAAACCATATATCAAGCACATCCTGTAACAAAAATACATCCTGGGAGTAACAAAATGTGGAATTCTTCAGAAAAACCTAAAACAAAAAGATCATCTAGTTGCAAGTAAAGGAATAGAGAGGAAGGAAGGAATGGGTAACACAAATCAAGGTGATAACAATATAAATCCCTACAGAAGACCAAAAACTACTCCAGTTTGCTATGGAGGTAAAAGTCAGTAAAACCCTTTATGGCCCCCAACAATGGTTGCAATCTACTTATTTCCTGGCTTACCATTCTTGAGGGTGACACTAACTCAGTGCAAATGCAAACTACTGTGGTGAGATGAGGAAGTACAGTACCTTCATGCACCACCTCCCCCAGTGGATAGAGAGGACAAGGTTTCTTTTACACAGAGTTAAACTTATCCTGCTTGCTACTTTTTAATATCGAGTGAAAATATATTAAAGAACAGCTGCTGTTTACCTGTATCTTAAAATTGCTAACTTAATCATTCTCCTATAGAGCTTGACTCAGGAATGAATACTAATGTATTCTGAGCTGTGACCCCTATGCAGCGAAAAAATAGTAATGCTGTAGCTGCCGGGAAATGTATTGAGACACCCACCAGCAGTTTTGAAGATCTAAGCAACTGCATGAAAACATGGAGTGGCTGTAAAAGATCCCACGATAACTCCACCATCTGAATGGTCACACAGAATGGCCATGTGAATTGAGGCTCTAACGCCATGTCTTCTACAAATGGGATCATAGTTGTACTGTAGGCTGAGATACATGCTGATATTTTTGCCATCACTACCGGTTACCTCCACCAAATGGACCCTTACCGTCAAACACTTTGTGAATAAATTCTCACTGAGAAAAACATCGCTAAGATTCCTTGGCTCTCGCACACAGTGTATTCATGATGCATGCACAGTCAGCCGATAATCACTCAACTGTGTAAATATTAGAGATGAGCGGATTCGGTTTTACTCGGTTTTACTCGGTTCTCAAAACCGAATCTTATTGGCTATCCAAAACACGTGACATCCGTGAGCCAATTAGATGCCGTTTTGAGAACCGAGTAAAACCGAGTAAAACCGAACCCGCTCATCTCTAGTAAATATTGGCATTGCGTATAAGTCTGAATCAGGACCATATGCCATAAAAATCTGAACAATCCACCCAATTATGGACATGGGTTGCGACATACAAGTAAAGAGAAAGCATTTTGTCTATCAGCCTATTTTGACATGCAAATCACAGTCTAGTAAACATTTCATTAAAAAGAATAAAACTCAAGTTTATTATGTGTACATTCAGAATTTGGTCACACCTTGTTTGCTGTACACAGAAAAAGAAGGGTATAACAGGAAATTAAATTGGCAGAAATCCAGCATAAAAGATGGTGGTTGGAATGTACAATATATACAGTATACTGCTAGCTTTTTATACTTAAAATAAATATGTTGTTGATTAAATTGGGCTTCCAATGAGTTAGACGTATTCAAAAATAAATTTATGTGGATGTGTTATGGCACATAATTGTAATGTAGTTGAGGAACTTAATGTCTTCTTGCCTATACATAATTTGTTGATGCTAAACAAAACTTTTTGAAATGTAGATTTGACATTTTATATAACCTGCAATACTGTAAGTCCAATAATAATATAGGAAAAATGAGTACCAAATTGATTACTGGAAAATGTAATTTTTATGTCTTGTTTTTACCATAACACCTTGTCTTAAGTAAAATCCCTATGATGGCTCTTATTTCTTTACTCCTCAAGCTGTATACAAATGGGTTAAACAAGGGTGTTATAACAATGTACAAAAGGGCAATAAATTTGTTTACAGTCAAGGAATGTCCATTAGCTGGAACCAAGTAAATAGTGATCAAGGTTCCGTAGAATACAGTCACAACAGAGAGGAGGGAGCTGCAAGTGGAGAAGGTTTTCTTTCTACCTGTTGTAGAGGAGATCCTGAGAATAGTTAGAAATACACAGATGTAACTAACAACAATTAAGATAAATGGGATGACCATTATTGGAATAGAAATAAACACAATCTCTAACTGTAGAGCACGAGTGTAAGAACATGACAGTTCAACAAAAGGACCAATGTCACAGAAAAAATGATTAATGACGTTGGGTCCACAGAAACGGAGCTGACAAAGAAAACTAAGATTAACTTGGGTGATGAGTAAACCAAACACCCAGCAATAGATAACCAAGGAATGTTGAAGTTTGATGTTCATGATGGTGCTATAACGCAGAGGGTGGCATATGGCCAGGTATCGATCAAAAGACATGACTGTGAGGATGTGACATTCTGTTGTCCCTATAGCACAATAAATATAAGTCTGTGCTATACAACCTATGATAGAGATGGTGGTTCCTTCCAGCCATATAACACGTAGCATGCTTGGAATGGTAACAGTCATGAACACGATTTCAATGAATGACAATTGCTGGATGAAGAAGTACATGGGAGAATGGAGTTGCTGCCTGGTGGACACCAATATGATGATCATAGAATTTATCATGAGTGTCATAATGTAAGCAATCAGTATCAATACAAATAAAATGATGGCATTGTAACCCTTAATTTGTGGGAATCCCAACAGTAAGAATTCATGGACTGCTGTGTAGTTATTCATAATCATTCTGCGTGCTTTTGAACATTTATAATTTAGAAGTTACTAATAAATGTAGAATTTGATTATTATTTTCGCACACTTGGAACATTTTGCATTTTATGTTGTTGAAGATGCCTCATTCTGTCCCATTGACTTAGCGATTCGCTGTTGACTTTATGTACATGATGCGTTAAGTGTTTGTATGGCTGGAAAATACACAACCTCAGTTATGATATGGACATGGACAATGAAAAAAATTGTTAGGAGCTACATATGCAAACTAGAAGCTCCTCAGGATGTGCATAGATGCAGAATGTTCTTCAGGAGGTCAACTGTAAGCTTCACGTCAAAGGCCAGCCTCCTTTCTTTTTAGCACTACCTCTTTCATTTAAAATATATATTCCTAATTGGGAATAGAGCTTAGTTTAGTGTCTTGAGTTGCAAATTCAGTAAGCTTAAATTAGAATTTCAAGTTCACTTAAGAATTGAGTTCTTCAACCAAGTCATAAGCTATTAATAGGACAAACACATACAGTATGCAGTCCTCACGGCTCCCACCCAAACTGTATGTACTTACAAAAGAAATAAATCTGGCTGGAACAATTCCTCTCTATAAAACACCATCCATGTTGCCAGTCAGCCTAGCCAAACTCTTCAGAACATCTAATGCAAGGGAAATGAACAAGATTGAGACTCACATCATGTAAATATTCCCACTTATTGTTGTATTACTGTGTGTACTTTACCTTATATAATGGTGTTAGTATAATATTCCACTAATTCTGCATTCCTCTGTATAATGAGGGGCACAAGGACCCCTCTGCCATACTTTGATGGAAAAGACATCCCAACACCCATTGTCAGCCAATTTCATATTGGTGATATACAGTTACATACAGAATTTAATTAATATTAATAGTGCATTCAGCATGTACAGTAGAGTAAGTCAATTGTTACTATTTTTCTAATACAGTATAAGAGAATCAGAAACAGATACTAACTATTTTAAAGAGCAAAAGACAATGTAAAATTAACATAAATGGGGAAGTACACCTAGAGGCCCATGCATAGTTAAATGAATACACATTTGCAGATATGTTGTAAATATGTGAGTTTCACATGTTCATAAAATGTGTCTGGTGTGCAATTTCCACAGTGATAATGTTTACAATAAAAATGTTGAGAGGTACAATACGCTATGTATCCAGTGCAAATGTCAACATCTGCCAAATGTGAGCAATCTAAATCTTCACTGTTGAGTCATACGATATGTTAGTATTTGCCACAAACAACATATTATGAGTGAATTGATATAAAAGGAAAGATAAGGTGTTTGGTGCAAGAGTGACAAGTGTGTATTTTTGGGTAGAAAGTGATAGATGTTAGGACCACTTGGCTGGGTGAATGGAGGTCTTCCTAAAGAATTGTGGATACTAGGTTGACTTTTGACTTTTATTCCATAGAACAGGATTGTGCAATGTTCAGCTACTTAGCTAAGATTACTTACTGGAATGTCCGTTATCTACTTGATTATCATAGCAAATATTTAGGAAGGCAATGCAAACAGCCAACATAGCGGGATTGTTCATCTCTTTACTGGAACACAGAAGAACACTGCCATTTACATCTGGCAAACTAAATAAATTAAGACAAGCCACATGTTTTAAAAATTAAAATAAATCATTGTGACCTCTCAATGACATTCAATTAAAACAAGGTATGCCCCAAATGTAATGCAGACTGGTTATTTAAAAAACTCCCAATTTTATTTTTTAATATTCTTGAAAAAAATAATCAATATTTTTTTCTTTAACCTACACACTTGAACAGTTCATATATACTAGTTTATTTTGATTGCAAATGACAAAGGTTTTATACAGTACTGTATATTGAATGTGTACTGTCCTGTGATGTGAACAAAATGCCATACTAATACTTTCCATATCCCTCAATAATTTAACTCTCATGGCTATATGCTGAGAATGAGTGTATTTACAAGGGAAAATGTAGGTGTGGGAAAAAGGTGCGTTCCACTCATTAGTATGCAGAACAAAAGAAATTGCAGCCCACCAAGAACCTTTGCAATCAGGTGGACAATTATGCAATAGATAGCGCCTATCAATGCCTATTTCCCTATAGATTGTAAGCTTGCGAACAGGGCCCTCCTACCTCTATGTCTGTCTGTTATTACCCAGTGTTCTCTTATCATTGTTGTTTCCAATTGTAAAGTGCAACAGAATTTGCTGCTCTATATAGGAGACTGTTCATGAATAATAAATAATTTATATTGTGCATAAAGTTAATAACGGTTAATTTAACTAATGTTAGACTTATTGCGGCCAACTCATAGTTGATTGAATTTGGCCACTAGTATTAATTCTACCACACTCCACAATATAGAGCTAGGAACAGTTTTTCATTTTATACAAATAACATCATATCTAATTTCATTATCAGAATCAACAATTTTCAAGTGTTTAATCAATATAATTAATACATTTGTTATTCCAAAAAATGTATATAAACTTTTACCCAAAAGGTAAACAGACATATAGGTTTGGTTGATCTGTAATGATATTAGTGGTATACTGAATTTTATATTTAAGAGGCATCACAATTGCCCCTCTCCCGCAATTGCCCCTGTCCCACATGCAGAGCCTTTGCCGAGGAGCCTCTGGCCACATGACATGAGCAGAGAATAATTATGTTCATGCTCACAGAAATGTATATATCTGTGATTGGATACTAATTCTGGTGAGAACATATTACAGTCCAATAATGGAATAATCTTCTACGTAGGGTCTGTAGTACGCTGAGCTAACCCTGTGGCACCAGGCACACTAGTTATAGGATACATGGAGGAAATTTACATTAGACTAACGTTTGCTTGTTGCCTGACACCAGTAGTATACAGATTATTTACACAAAGCAGAGATAAACATATTTCAAGCATCTCTCTTACCATTGTAAGGTTTCTTGGAAAAGTATTGACTAAATAAGGACATTTGCCCAAGGCAAGTGTATTCTGAGTGCAGGTCCTCACCATTGTGAGTTATGGAATTTTGGGATGCTGAGGTAAAGCTACTGTAGTTGCATAGTATATGTGGGAAGGTATATGGAGCTGTCTGAGCTTTTTATATATTACAGATTGCCTGGGGAGTTGACTGTCATTTGTGGATATTAATAACTACTTCCTTACAATTTGCTTGTTTCTTTGATTTTAATAAATGAGGTGACTAGGGACAATTGTTCACTAACTAGAAAGGTTTTTTATGCAATGTGTCTAGGTTATTCTAAATATCTATAACTTGTAAAATCCCATCATGTTGGTTGTGCTCTAATGTTGGGTTTAAAGAGACAGCAATGAAGTACATCAAGACAACGTACATGACCAACATGCCTATTCAAATCTAATATTAAGACAAATGAGTTCTATTGTGCTGAGCGCCTTCTATTGTAGAGTGTACTGTATCGGGTTCCGGCATCAGTCTTTTGACAGCCTGGATCCTGAAGGCCGGGAACCTGGCTGGATCCCCATGAAACTATTAGTCTATCTTGTGGACCGGGTGTGGCTTCTAGAAAAATGGGGAAGGGGGATTGTCTCATGCAAATAATACAATATTTTATTGGTTGCAACCAAGGCTGATGTCAATAATAACAACAGAATTATACAATGTGACAATACAAGAAATCCATATTCTGCACGCTCATAGGATGACCTAGTACTGCTGGATCATATAAGGTTTCAATGATCATACAATGTAAAGTTGTTCCAATTGATATACAGTTATGTAATTAGTCTATATATGCAAAGAAACATTAGATGTTGATGTGATTAATATCACAACTGTAGGTGTAGTTCAACGCTGATGACGGCTGCACTGTACTCTGCTGTTTAGGCTATTCTGTGTCCATCCAAAGACTCCAGACTAATTGTGGCTGTGCAGCAAAAAGTGACTGTATATAGGGGCACGCTGTTCTGTACTCTGATGTTTAGGCTGTGCTGTGACCATCCATAGATTACAGACTGATTGTGGCTGTGCAGTATTGTGACTGTAAATAGGGGCACACTGCACCATACTCTGCTATGTCCATCCAGAGACTTCAGACTAATTGTGGCTGTGCAGCAAATAGTGACTGTACATAGGGGCATGCTGTTCAGTACTCTGCTGTTTAGGCTGTGCTGTGACCATCCATAGATTACAGACTGATTGTGGCTGTGCAGTATTGTGACTGTAAATAGGGGCACACTGCACTATACTCTGCTATGTCCATCCATTGACTTCAGACTAATTGTGGATGTGCAGTATGTCCGGGCAGATGTCTCTTTCAGCTCCCCATGGCCTCCTCTGCTATCGCCATTCTTGTAGGCCACACACATGCTGTTTTTAAACAGACTTTCCCTCAAATATCCAAACATGGGTGCAGCCATGTTCGGTCAGATCACATGAGTCTCTATAACCAATCCTCTGCAGTCTGGTTCCTAGCTGTTAGATCAGCCAATCACCACTTCCCAGTTGGTATACGTTTCCTGTGAAAGCACTTCCTGGTTGTCAGTATTATGGTTTTCTAACCTAGTGTTGGATGTCTCTGCTGTCTGTGGTTGTTTTCTGCCCTGCAGTTCCAGGTTACCAGCTCCTGTGATTCCATCCACTTAAAGAGACCTGCACCAATTTCCATCCAGCAGTGCCGCCTGACTCCATCGATGTTCCAGCATCGTTCCTGATACCATTGGTGACCCATCATTGATTCCTGTTACTTTCGGTGTTCCATCATAGATTCCTGTTACTTTTGGTGTTCCATTATTAATATTACTATTATTATTAACCTTTATTTATATGGCGCCACAAGAGTTCCGCAGTGCCCAGTTACAGAGTACATAAACAAATAAACAACACATGAAACCAGCACCTTACAGTTGAAGACAATATAGGACAAGTACAGGGTAAATAAACATAACAACATCAGCAGATGACACTGACATAAGTATCAGTTGGCAGAAATATGCGGAATTTGGTGCAGTTGAAGATTATTAAAGTAAGAAAAGGATAAGGACATGAGGGAAGAGGGTCCTACTCATAAGAGCTTAAATACTAAAAGGGAATCATCGATTCCTTCTACCATCAGTGTGCAATCACCAATTCCTGTCACCATCGGTGTGTCATAATCGATTCCCATCACCATCAGTGTCCCAACATTGATTCCTTCCACTATCAGTGTTCCATTAATAATTCCTCATCATCGGTGTTTCACCATCAATTCAACATCATCGGTTATTCGACATCAACCCTGCACCACCAGTATTATCTCTCTCAGTATCGGCTCATTACCTTGGTACAAGTTGTTAGCTGTCTACATCTATGGACTTATGTTACCAGCAATGCATCTTCCATGATTCCCACCATATTGATGTCTAACATTACCAAAGGCACTTATCTGACTTCTGTGCATTGAGGACTATTACTGACTTTGTTATAACTAATCTGTGTGCTTCCATTGGATTGCAGATATTTAAATATACTACCTTCTGCCGCTGTGCTTGACTTACCTGTGTGCTTAATAAAAGACTTACCTTTTACCAAATCCTCTGTCATTCCGGTATTGCCTTTGGGTGAAAGTGTCAGGCTCCAGAGCCTAACCTTCGGCGGATGCTCCCGCGGGTTACCATCCCGCTAGTTGGTGCGGCTGTGGCGGCAGGAAGCTGCTGGCAGCGGGTCCTTCTGGATGGATGTGCGGCTGCCAAGGGACGGGGGGCCGAGGGTCTGGAGAGCCGGGCGCTGCAGCAGGAATCACTGCGGTAAGGTCCTCTAGTGGTGACACAGTATACTGTGTCACAGACAGAAGCTGTCAAAAGCTGTGTGCTAACAGCTAAGTATGTCTCCTGTGCTAGGGGCAGCCACGTTGGAGACCAGAGTATTACCAATGAAGTTCCCAATCTGTGTCCAGCCAATCATGCATGATCTCCCCTTTCAAAAAGGAGCTGGCTCAGAGGCAGAGTGCCAGTGCTTCATGTTACCTACTTGTGAAAGGTTCTTCAGCTCTGTGCTCCCAGGTTACTTCTGGTTCCCTGGTCCTGGTTGCTCTCATCCATCAGTTACCTAAACGCTGCTGTCTAAGTCCATTGCACTTGTGGAAGCGCTCACGGGGTTGTAGGTCATAGAGGAGCTCCAGGTGCTAACAACTGTTCCCGCAATCGTCTTAATTTCTTCAAAGTCCAAGTTCTTCAGACTCGTCTTTCAATCACAAACCACAGTCCTCATACCTTCAAAGTCCAAGTTCTTCAGCCTCATATTTCAATCACAAACCACAGTCCTAATTTCCTCAAAGTCCAAGTTCTTCAGCCTCGTCTTTCTATTACAAACCACAGTCTTCATTTCTTCAAAGTCCAAGTTCTTCAGCCTCGTATTTTATCATAAAACACAGTCTTAAGTTCTTCTTTACCTGAGTTCTTCAGCTTCACTCTTCAAGTCATTTAACCATAGACTCTAATTCTTCCAGTTTCTTCAATTGCTCCAATATTCGTGTACAGCCTGATTATTAATTTAAACTACAGTTATCTTCCTACAAAGTCCTCCTTTTCTTTATGCCCTCTGGCCAACATTAACTGGGCTTCCACCCCATGAGGAGGAATTACTGTACATTCAGCCACTTCGTTTACTCTCCTCACCGGTAGCTGTCCCTTCAGCCAAAACTCGGTTGTCAGAACTCCAACTTACGCCGAGCGTGACAGTAAGCACTGGCCCAATGGATCCAGCAAGTGAGCAGGCTACCGGGGGCAATGCCTCTGTGGATATTCATTCTCGTCTAAATAAACAGGAAGCCATGCAGGCACAGATTGTACAGTTCATGCAGAATATGTCCACACCATTTGGATTCTCTTCACACAGCCATTTCCACATCTCGGACTCCAGTTCCAGATTCCAATCCAGCTGCACCCAATTCTGTAGTGACGATTACAGTTCCTCGTTTACAACTACCGCCACCCAGTAAATTTGCCGGTAGTCCAAAGCAATGCCGAGGGTTACTCAATCAATGCGAGATCCAGTTTGAGCTTCAGTCATCTAACTTTCCGTCTGAATGGACCAAAATCACATACATCATCTCACTTCTGACCAGACCAGTTCTGGAATGGGCTTCATCCTTATGGGAGAGAAGTGATCCCATACTCTCGAATTACCAGAAATTCATAGCAACTTTATGTAAATTAGTTGACGAGCCAGGCCAGACCACCTCTGCCTCTTTGGAGATTCTGCGCCTGCATCAGGGAACCCGTTCCATCGCCCAGTACATGATCCAATTCCATACTCTGTCTTCCCAAGTGGGCTGGAAAGAAGAGGCTCTCATTGTCGCCTTTTGGAGTGGTCTCTCCGTCAAAATTAAAGATGACCTGGTCATTCAGGATGTGCCAGTTAAGCTCAATCAGCTTATTTCTTTATGTAACAAGATTGATCTAAGATACAAGGAGCGCTCTCTTGAGAGAACAAGGTTCGAGCGACCCAAACCTTGGAATAAAAATAGATATGTATGAGTTCTGGCGCAATGAAGTTAGCAGCCCAATCCTAACCTTCCTATGATCCGCCCAAATCCAGATCACACAAGTAACAAGTGAAAAACAATAAATGGAAGGAAGATCAAAGGCGCTACTTTAAAAGAATTAGTATATCAAAAGAGAAATATAATATACATCAAATGCAATCTTCGTAGTCCTTCGTTAATTTCTTTCTATTGTTCCAATGATTACCGGATGTTTACATGCAAAAAAACAAAATTGAACAACAAATGTGTAGTAATGTTTGTAATGAGGTCAATTTCTGTGAGTTCTCCGGCGAAACAGAACCCTATGTTGTGAAGATTTCTTGATAGTAGATAAGGATAGTTTCTCACCACCATTTCATAAACATAGGTAAACGTACCAAGACTCACTTAGAATTATATATCACCATACACGTAAAGGTTTCTTTTACACTTCTGATCATAGCATATGAAGCAAGCTCTGTTCAATAAAACGTACCACACTCACTTTTCAGCAGATGGAATTCCACACATAGCGGTTTCTTTAAACAGACGAATCACTCTTGGAATGGTATGAATGGAGAAGAATTGAAAAAAACACTGTCTGGTATCACCAACGCCGTTTCGACACAAGGTCTTTATCAAGGTGTGTGTGGTACGTTTTATTGAACAGAGCTTGCTTCATATGCTATGATCAGAAGTGTAAAAGAAACCTTTATGAAGTGGTGGTGAGAAACTATCCTTATCTACTATCAAGAAATCTTCACAACATAGGGTTCTGTTTCGCCGGAGAACTCACAGAAATTGACCTCATTACAAACATTACTACACATTTATTGTTCAATTTTGTTTTTTTGCATGTAAACATCCGGTAATCATTGGAACAATAGAAAGAAATTAACGAAGGACTACGAAGATTGCATGTGATGTATATTATATTTCTCTTTTGATATACTAATTCTTTTAAAGTAGCGCCTTTGACCCAAACCTTGGGCCTGTCCCACTCCTAGACCATCCTCACCATCTACTGAAGAACCCATGCAGGTCAACCATTCCTGTCTCACCAATGAGGAACATCAAAGATGCAGACAGGGAAACCTCTGCATGCATTGTAGGGTGGCCGACCACTTTGTTAAGTCTTGTATTCAATGACCGGGTAAGCTAGGAGCATTTCCCAACCAATTTACCAGGAAGGAATCACTGTTCGCGGTATGTCTGGCACTTCCCTCTACCTCCTTTCATGTTATAGCACTTTTGGATTCAGGAACTGCAGAAAATTTCATTACTTCCGCCTTAGTCCGACAGTCTGAAATATCAACCACTCATTTGAAGCGAACTATTTCTATCACCGCGGTTGACGGAAGTTATATCCCTGAAGGGATCATCACCCACCGTACAGTTCCTCTAAAGATGAAAATTGGTATTCTCCATTCTGAAGTTATCTCTTTCCTGGTAATTCCAAAAGCCTCTCAAAAAATTATCCTAGTATCCACGTGGTTGCAGGAGCACAATGTCACGATCCGGGTACTGAAACACCATTTTCCCTTCTGGATGCACGTCCTAGGCCCGGTTCTCAGCTATGTTGTTAGCATTCATATGTCACCTCACCTACTGCAGCCCTCTGCGGCCTCCGCCGCCGCTCCTGTGTTTCCAGTTTACTGATTGTCAGTGTGGCGTTTCATGTCTGCTGTGATCTCCACTGTCATCCATGAGGTTCCAGTGTGCAGATCCCCGGCCCCTTCCCGCCTGCACACACCGAGCGAGGCAGCCGCAGCAAGATGGCGGTACAGGGCACCGGGCTACCCCTGCTCTACCCGGGGGCCCCGGCTGTGGTTGCTACTCCCGGCCGCTGGGGAGAGAGACCCGGGACTCTGCCTAAGCTGGCGCCCACGGAGATCGCCAGGAGGCTGGACACAACTAAGTGGAAACTCGGTAACCGGAGGAAGATCTTGATCAGGAACCTCCCGCAGGACAGCAGCAGCCAGTACATACACAATTTATTACAGGACTACGAGATCAAATATTGCTATGTGGATAAAATTAAAAAGACCCCCTACGTCACTCTATCAGACAGAGAGCAAGCAGAAGACGCGATTTCCAGGTTCCACAAATACCTGTCAGCCCCTACAACTGAGGCTCCCAGTCACGGTCTCCAACCCCCAGTTGTGACACACAACCCCTGCTTGGATTGGCAAACAACGGATGTACTCGCCTGGGGAGGAGTTGTGTTCTCAAAGCTGTTTATCCATCATCAAGTCACTGTTTACCCTACACTCCACTGATCTCCCAGATGCCTATCAGTCCTTTCTGGATGTGTTGAGCAAGCAAGGGGAGGATACCTTGTACCTTGCCTCCCCACCGAAGTTGGGACTGCCCTATCGATTTACTGCCCGGTAAAACACCTCCCAGAGGCCGAACGTACCCTTTATCTCTCCAACAAACACAAGCGATGTCTGAGTACATACAGGAGAATTTGGCTAAAGGGTTCATTCGCCCCTCTTCTTCTCCAGCCGGGGCAGGGATTTTTTTTGTTAAGAAGGACGGGGGCCTATGGCCTTCCATCGACTACCGGGGCCTCAACAAAATTACAGTTAAGAACAGATACCCCTTGCCCTTGATTCCCAAATTATTTGACCGTGTAAAGCGGGCTACCATATTTACCAAATTGGACCTGCTTATAACCTTACACGCATTCGCACAGGAGACGAGTGGAAGACTGCATTCAATACTCGCGATGGGCATTACGAATATCTGGTGATGCCCTTTGGCTTATGCAATGCTCCAGCAGTCTTCCAGAATTATGTCAACGAGTTATTCTGAGATCTCCTCTATAAGTGCCTGGTTGTGTATCTGGACGATATTCTAATATTTTCCAAAGATCTGAAAGTCCATAGGGAACAAGTAAGAGAAGTCTTGAGATGTCTAAGGGAAAATGTACTCTTTTGTAAACTAGAGAAGTGCACGTTTGAGGTTCCCTCCATGCCCTTTTTATGTTACATCATTTACGGGAGAGAATTACAGATGGATACTGCCAAAGTCCAAGCAATCAGAGATTGGACCCATCCAACCACTCTGAAGGAAATCCAGCGTTTTTTAGGCTTTGCCAATTTCTATAGAAAGTTTATTAAAGATTATTCCTCCATCATTGCCCCGATTACAGCACTAACAAGAAAAGGGTCTAATTCAGCAGCTTGTCCACGTGAGGCACTAAAAGCCTTTTTGTTTCTAAAAGAGGACTTCATGTCTGCTCCTATCCTTCGGCAACCTGATCTCAGTTATCCTTTTCAGGTGGAGGTGGATGCTTCTTCAGTAGGAGTGGGGGCTGTCTTATCCCAGTACTTCGAGGATCAGAAAGTTCATCCTTGTGCTTTTTTTTCCCAAAGATTCTCTCCGGCAGAACAAAACTACGCCATTGGAGAACAAGAATTGCTTGCCATAAAACTTGCTTTTGAAGAGTGGAGGTATTTACTGGAAGGAGCTCAGCACCCAATCTCAGTAACCACAGATCACAAAAATCTTTATATCTTTAGACCGCCCGATGTTTAAACCCACGACAAGCAGGGTGGGCACTGTTCTTCTCACATTTTTTTTTCAAGCTCAGTTATCGTCCAGGGTCTCTTAATCGGAAAGCAGATGCACGCTCTCATTCATTGAGTTCAGATGAGTCCACAGATGTTCCAGACAGACTATTCATCCTAGATCCGTCCCCCTTTGCTGCAACTCGTACTACTCCACTTCCGCCACCGGGAAAAATCTTCGTTGTACCAGAACTCAAGAAAAAACTGCTCAAGTGGGCTCATACCTCACCGTGTATGAGACACGCAGGTAGCCTCAAGACTCTTACGTTCATTGAATGCTCCTATTGGTGGCCTCTTCTGAAGACGGATGTTTTGGAATTTATAGCTGCCTGCCCAAAGCGCGCCCAACATAAAAGTTCTAGAGGATCACAATCAGGTCATCTTCATCTGCTATCGGTTCCACAAACACACTGGACACACATCTCCATGGACTTTATAACTGACCTACCTGTCTCCAGAGGACGAAACACCATTTGAGTCATTGTGGACCGATTTTCCGAAATGATGCACTTTGTCCCACTCACAGGTCTTACAACCGCTCCACAACTATCAAAAATGTTCATATCAGACATCTTCCGGTTACATGGACTTCCACAAGAGATAGTTTCTGATCGAGAACCTCAGTTTGTGGCAAAATTCTGGAGAGCACTGAGTTCAGCTCTTGGAATAGAATTAAATTTCTCTTATGTATACCATGCCCAAACAGATGGCCAGACTGAGCGAGTGAACCAAGACTTCGAAACTTTTCTACGACTCTTCATGTCTTCTTCTCAGGATGATTGGCTGGACTATCTTCTATTTGCTGAATTTGCTCACAATAATTTCTACCATTCTGCTACTCATTCCACACCCTTTTATGTGAATTATGGACTTCATCCAGGTGTTCCTGCTTTTCAATCTCTCGAAGTTCCTGCCGCAGAGTTAGCTCTTCAGCAATTCACTAAGATGTGAAAACAAGTTCATGAGGCTCTGCTTAAAACGTCCAATAAATACAGTTTTTTGCCGACCGGAAACGGAAGGCTGTTCCTAGTCTTAAAGTTGGTGATCAAGTCTGGATTTCTACTCGAAACTTTAAGACTCAAGGTCCCTTCCAAGAAATTTGCACTCAGATTCATTGGACCATATCCTGTTGAAAAAGTATTGAATCCAATAGCATACAAAGTGACATTGCCTGCGTACTTGAAGATCCCAAATGCATTTCACATCTCCTTACTGAAGCCTCTCATAATGAACAGTTTTTGGGCTGCGCTCCCTAGACCTCCCAAGGTGCAAGCTGCTCAGGGAGAAGAAATTGAAGTTCATAGGATCCTTGACTATCGTAATAGATATGGTCATCTCCAATATCTTATTGATTGGAAGGGATATGGGCCGGAGGAAAGGTCCTGGGTTTCTGAAGAGGACGTCCATGCTCCAAGATTAGCCCGGGCCAATCATACCAAGAATCTGATGAAAGCACAAGGGTACTCAGAGCCCACCCTAAAAAGGGAGGGTACAGACAGGCTTCGGAGCCTTACCTCTGGCGGGTTCTCCCATGGGTTACCATCCTGCTGGTTGGCGTGGCTGCGGTGGCAGGGAGCTGCTGGCGGCGGGTCCTTCTGGACGGATGTGTGGCTACCAAGGGCCAGGGGTCTGGAGAGCCGGGCGCTGTGGCGAAGATCGCTGCGGTAAGGTCCTCTAGTGGTGACACAGTATAGTGTGTCAGATATAGAAGCTGGCTAAAGCTGTGTGCTAACAACTAAGTATGTCTTCTGTGCTGGGGGCAGCCATGTTGGAGACCAGAGTATTACCAATGAAGTTCCCAATCTGTGTCCAGCCAATCCTGCATGTTCTCCCCTTACAAAAGGAGGCTGGATCAGAAGGAGAGTGCCAGTGCTTCATGTAACCTCCTTGTGAAAGGTTCTCCAGCTCTGTGCTCCCAAGTTACTTCTGGTTCCCTGGTCCTGGTTGCTCTCATCCATTGGTTACCTAAATGCTGCTGCAGTCCTGCTGTCTAAGTCCTTTGCCACTCATGGAAGCGCTCACGGTATCCCAGGTCATAGAGGAGCTCCAGGTGCTAACGGCTGTTCCCGCAGACATCTTAATTTCTTCAAAGTCCAAGTTCTTCAGACTCGTCTTTCAATCACAAACCACAGTCCTCATTTCTTCAAAGTCCAAGTTCTTCAGCCTCGTCTTTCTATTTCAAACCACAGTCTTCATTTCTTCAAAGTCTAAGTTCTTCAGCCTCGTATTTTATCATAAAACACAGTCTTCAGTTCTTCTTTACTGAAGTTCTTAAGCTTCACTCTTCAATACATTTAACCACAGAGTCTAATTCTTCCAGTTTCTTCAATTGCTCCAATATTCGTGTACAGCCTGATTATTCATTAAAACTACAGTTATCTTCCTACAAAGTCCTCCTTTTCTTTATGCCCTCTGGCCAACGTTAACACTTAGTTTGGCTTCCACCCCATAAGGGGGAATTACATTCAGCCACCTCGTTTACTCTCCTCACCGTTATCTGTCCCTTCAGCCAAAACTCGGTTGCTGGAACCCAAACTTTTACAGAGCGTGACAGAATGCTCCAAGGGTAGTTTACATGTCTAGGACCCCTATCCAGCCACCCAATTTCAACTACATATCTGCCCCTATGTCTGAGGCTTCCTCAGGTAAGCCTCTAACTTTAGGCATGACATAGTCAATGTGTACATAGGAGCACGCCACTGTGTGTTGAGCTGTACTCTGTTGTATTGGCTGTGCTATACTCAAGTGCACTTTGTTCACTTGCATCTATAATCCCTGTAATCCACACAGTTCAAACCAAGCTGCATGTTTAAAAAAAAAAATACATATGTATTGTTTTGGACTGGTTGATTGGTGCGCACTACTCAAGTGTGCCTTGTTCACATGCATCTACAGTATAATCCCTGTGATCCACACAGTAATCTGTGATTTGACAAATGGATAACTAACAGTTTAGAGAAGAGCAACCAAATACTAGTGCAGTAGCTGCTGCCACCAGTCACGATGATGATGCTAGTCCAGTAACATCATCTAATAAAGCTGCTACTCAAGGGCATAAAAAAAACTGAATATACAGTGTAAAAGAAAAATACACATGTTATAAAGAGAAGGTTTGGTGCTGGAATACTGTACATAAAATTGCCAACATGCCATTTCCCACACTCAGTGGCAAGGAAAGGCTCAGGCTTTAGCCTTTATTTCTGAATTGTGGTTCTGCAACTATCAGTGAGGCATCTTCCTCTGTCACTCATGATGATGCAAGACCTTTTCACTCAGAATCTAGAAGAGCTGTAAAAAAAACTGATAAACCATAAGGCAGTAGAACAAGCTGTGCATTCAGAAACACAAATCCCCGAGGAGAGTCTAAGTGTTTCCAAGATTTCTATGTGTAAGCATGAATTTTCTGAACTGTACTTGTAGAGAAGCTGAGTTCCACCATTTCTGTTTCCTCAGCAAATGTGGGGATGAGTAGCAGTTATATGGCTGATAACATGGAAATTGAGGATGCCACTGTGGAATATCAAGAGGGTGAGGGGGGAATTTGTGTATCTGACGCTGGTTCTAATGTGAATGTCGAGGATGTTGTTTGTGTATGTCAGACAACAGTTGAAGCTGCTTTTGGCAAAAAAAAAATTGAATATGGTTATTATCATGCCTGGGCAAAGCACCAACAAATCCACATCAGATGGATTTGTGGAATTGTTTTTACCCAAATACTGACAACATTTATCAAGCCATCTGTAGCCTTTGTGGAACCACAGTAAGTAGAGGTAGGGACATTAAGGATTTAGCAATCTCCACACTGTCACATCATTTGTCGAAAGTTCATGACAAGTTATTGATTACATCAAAAGCTGGTGCCAAAAAATAACAACAAGCAGTCAAGCATCAGCTAACTCCCTTCTCTCATCTGGATCCCAGCACCTGCAATCTCCACTGCTAACACCTTCATCCTTAATATCCTCAGTAATCATCAGAGGTAGTCCTGCATCCAATTTGTTAAGGCTAGTTGACTCCTCCCTATTCCAGGATTTCTCAGAAGAATACTTGAGTACTAGGCCTGCTGCTGCTTAGGGTAGTCCTTTATCCCAGAAGGGTAACAAAAAGACTACCAGTAGTTTTGTAAAAAATAAATTGACTGTGAAACAATCATTTGCATGGGGAAGCAAGTATGACAGCTCTCACCCAATCACAAAGCAGATCACTGATACCATCATGGCTTAGCAAGTAATAGATCTGCATCCAATATCCACCATTAATGCAGTGGGTTTTACACAATTAATTGAGGTCCTGTGTCCCTGGTACCAAATTCCATCTTGGTTCCATTTTAAACTAAAAACAAATTCCTCGGCTGCACTAGGATGTTAAAACATTTTTAATTATTGGCCTACAAAATGTCATTCACTGTCCTCTTAACCACAGATATGCAGACAATCAGTAGTGGGCAAACTAAAGATTACATGACTTTGACAGCCCACTGGGTGGGAGAATTGCCTTAAGCAGCAGCAGAAGCAGTACCCAATAAACAATGGCAGCTCAATCAGGGGCAGGATACTGTATATCAGCAAATTCAATATGAGGCATATGGCTGACAATCTCTTAGAAAACTAAGGAATGTTAGAGAAAAATGGCCTACCCCAATTGGACTCTTTTCAAGATTTGTGATATTTGATAATGCCCCAGATATTGTGAAAGCATTACAGCTGGGTAAATTCCAACACATCCCCTGTTTTGCTCACATGATCAACTTAGTGGTAGATTTTTTTTTTTAAAATGGCAGCGACGTGTAGGTAATGCTGTGTCCTGAAAAATGTAAGGACATTTTCAGCATTCATCAACAGCATGCATGAGAATGCAGCACCTGCAAGAACAGTTTATTTTGCCTTGCCATCCACTGAAGCAAAAGGTGGTAACAAGCTAGAACTCTACTTTTTATATGCTTCAGTGGATGGAGGAACAGTAAAAAGCCATCCATAGCTATACAACAAGCCATGACATTGGGAGAGGAGGGGGAATGTACCTTAGCCCAACACAGTGGAGAGAACTTTCTCTCTTGTGCATGGTACTGAAACCCTTTGCAGTAGCTACCTGTGAAGTGAGTGCGGACAATGCTAGCTTGAGTAAGGCAATTCCCCCAATTAGTCTTTTGGAAAATCAGCTGGAGAAATTGAAAAAGGAGATTAACAAATCAAATCCGCAAAGTATGAGGGACTTGTAGATCAAGTACTTTATTCACTTTGCCAGGATTCATGGGTTGCCAATATCTTGAAATTTGATCACTACATTTTAAGCAACCATGCTTGATCCTAGGTTTAAAATGTATGCTGTGTATTTCATCCAGTGGTAATGCAGATAAGTCAATCCAACATATTGACATCTGGTCAGATCTAAAGAATAGCCCCACATTAGTGACACTTCTATCATAAATCAATCTGCTTCAATCACCATCCAAAGAATGGTGGATGATTATTTTCAAGACACCGTAAAAAAATAGACTTGTCATAGAGTCCCTTTGATACTGGAATGGAAATAATGCAATTTTGTAGGCCCTTGAACAAACTAGTTTTGCATTACTTAAGCTGCCTACCTTCCAGTTTGTACTCAGAGAGCGTTTTCAGCTCAGTCGGGAACCTTGTGAGTGATCGGTGTTGGGGTTACTTTCTCAAAATGTGGAAAGATAATGTTTATCAAAATGAACTGGATATTCCATGATTAAGGCCTTCCCAGGAATTATGTCAAAGTGCAGAGACTTATGTACTTGTTACACTCCTGGTGCTCAGAACAAGAGAGATGTTGCGTAGTGAGTCCAGAGCACCAGGACGTGATGCTGAAAAAAGGTGTGGTATGGAAATAGCCCCTAGCACCCTACCTCCATTGTTTTACCCGTGTGGTCAGTTCACGCCTGCATGACTATGGTTTCTTGGGCCCATGGCAGCCGCCTTTGTAGGGCGGATTAGGTCTGCCCAACTCCGATGCCCCCAGGTCTTAGAGTGAGACAAGGCATGAACCGAGACAGGATAATAACAAGGGGACTTCTGACTAAAGCAAACAGAAGGCTAGGGGCTACTAACAACCCTAAAACTAAATATATGTGCGACACACTGCCAAAGGAAAAGAACAACAAAAGATACCACTGTCCACACCCCACACGGCACCATTGTGTACCGGGGAGGACAGTGAAAATATGAAACCTCTGCAAAAACACCAGTACAAAACAAACGCAAGGACTAAGCGGCCTAGGCTGCAACATCGGCAGAAGCCGCAACTCACGAAACCGGGAGAGAACCCCAATAAGCAAGAACCCCCAGATGACTGCAAAAGGTTCACTTGGACTGGAAGGATTCCCAGGACCGGCTTCAGAACTCCAGGACTCAGGAGCACAGGGAGCAGGAGCGACCAGATACAGCAGACCAGGAACAAACTTTGCAAGGCAGGAACAGCATACAGGAAGCTATCACCGGCGAGGCTGCAGTGTGCTGGCTCCCATAAAATGGCCCTGCTGGCCAATGACAGGAGGGCCAGCAAGA
Organism: Pseudophryne corroboree; assembly: GCF_028390025.1. Classification (NCBI taxonomy): domain Eukaryota; kingdom Metazoa; phylum Chordata; class Amphibia; order Anura; family Myobatrachidae; genus Pseudophryne; species Pseudophryne corroboree. The sequence continues at coordinate 20,262,014 of NC_086449.1, forward strand.
CCAGCCCCCAGACCCTAATTAATAGTTGCCATGCAGCTGCCCTGCTGCACGAACAACTAATCAGTCTTATCTGGCAATGGGAAACGCAGTCCACCAATGGCGTCCCCAATGCCATGGACCCGGCGGCTGAGGACGCCCGGCATCCTAGCATTGCCAGGGACCCGGCGGGCAGCGAGCAAGGTGCGGCGGCAATGAGCGTCGCTCGGAAGCAGACCAAGCGGCGCCATGGACCGCCTCACCTAACAGTACCCCCCCTTGAGGAGGGGTTAAAGAACCCCTAAAGCCGGGATTCTGAGGAAATTCCTGATGGAATAATTTCTTAAGTTTAGGTGCAGGTAGATCCTTATCCAGGACCCAAGACCTTCACTCCGGGCCATAGTCTTTCCAGTGAACCAAAAAATACAGCCGGCCTCCAGAAACTTTGGAATGTAAAACCTTCTCCACCAAAAACTCTTGTTGCCCCTGAACATCCACCGGAGGTCTACCCTGAGAAGTTTTCCGAGGGAATCTCCTGGAAGAAATATATTGCTTCAGAAGGGAACAATGAAAAGTATTGCCAATTTTGAGTGATGTAGGCAAGCGTAGCCGAAAAGCAACTGGATTGACCTTCTTTACGATAAGGAACGGTCCAATAAATTTGGGTCCCAATCTAGCCGAGGATTGTCGGAGCTTGATGTTGCGGGTAGACAACCACACCTTATCTCCCACCTTAAAAGTGCATGGGCGTCGGAACCTATCTGAAAAATTCTTTCCTCGGAAGGCAGCCTTCTTAAGGGCAAGGTGAACCTTTTTCCAAATCATTCTGAGACGGGAAGTTAAGGACAACGAAGAGACTGGAAAATGAGGGTAAAAAGAATTGGATGAAAGCCCAGGACCGAAAATAATGGAAACTCCTTGGTGGAAGAATGACAAGAGTTATTATAGGCAAACTCGGGCAAAAGAAGAAATTCAGACCAATCATTCTGAAGTTTGGCCGAATATAGTCATAAATACTGTTTTAATGACTGATGTACACGTTCAGTTTGTCCGTTAGACTGTGGATGGTACCCAGATGTTAAAGAGGGTTTCATATTTAATGAGGCACAAAAACATTTCCAGAAACGGGCAATGAATTGTGGACACCGATTAGAGACAATGTCCATGGGTAAACCATGAAGCCTGAAGACATGGCAGAGAAACAAAACTGCCAACCCTTGAGCGGAGGGTAATCGGGGAAGAGCAATGAAGTGGGCCATCTTACTAAAACGGTTTACTACCACGCAAATGTCTCGGAACCCACCTGAAAGAGGAAGGTCCACCACGAAATCCATGGATATATGTGACCATAGCCTGAGAGGAATGGCTAGAGGCATGAGTTGCCCGACCGGCAACGATCGAGATACCTTATACTGAGCACAAACCTGACAGGAATGGACAAATTCCCTCACATCTTTAGAAAGATCAGGCCACCACACTGAGTTAACTCCAAGGTCTTAGTGATACCCGGATGACCAGAAACCTTATTATCATGAAACTCAGCTAGAACAGTGCCTCTCAGAAATTCAGGGATCAAGAGACGATCTGCAGGAGTGACATTGGGAGCCTGCTGCTGAAGTTGGACTAGCTGTGTAAATAAATCCTGTGTGAGGCCAGCCCGGATGAGAGACGATGGGACTATGGGGGTAGTAGCCAAGTAGTTATTGTGAACCGGAAGAAAACAACGTGACAGGGCATCGGCTTTCGTATTCTTGGAATCGGGCCTGAAGGTGATGATAAACCTGAAACGAGTAAAAAACAGCGCCCAACGTGCCTGTCGAGCATTAAGCCATTTAGCTGACTCAATATACTGCAGGTTCTTGTGGTCAGTGAACATAGTAATGGTATGCCTTGCTCCTTCCAACCAGTGCCTCCACTCCTCGAAAGCCCATTTAACTGCCAGCAATTCTCGATTATCAACATCATAGTTGGATTCTGCGGAGGAGAATTTTCTGGACATGAAGGCACATGGGTGTAATTCCCGAGACTCTGGATCTTCCTGAGAAAGGATAGCCCCCACTCCAACCTCTGAGGCATCTACCTCGACAATAAAGGGGAGATCCGGGTTAGGGTGTCTGAGTACTGGAGCTTAGACAAAGGCCTGTTTCAAGGCCAGGAAGGCAGACTTGGCTTTAGGCGACCAATTGGAAGGGTCCGCTCCTTTTTTAGTCAATGCCACAATAGGAGCAACAAAATCTGAGAAGGTATGAATATAACGCCTATAATAATTTTCAAACCCTAAAAAGCGCTTGATTGCTTTTAAGTTCGTGGGTTATGCCCAATTTAGGATTGCCTTGAGTTTTTTAGGTTCCATGAAAAACCCCTTTGGAGAAATAATATATCCCAGGAAGGACACTTCTGTGATGTGGAAATCACATTTCTCCAGTTTGGCGTACAAATGATTTTCCCGTAACCTCTGAAGGACCAGTCGCACATGGGTAATATGTTGTTCAAAGGACTCAGAGTAAATCAAAATGTCGTCTAAATAAACGACTATGAACTTTCCTAGAAAGTCGCGAAGGACGTCGTTAATGAGATCTTGAAATACAGCAGGAGCATTAGACAGTCCAAACGGCATCACCTGGTATTCATAATGTCCCGACTGTGTGCTGAAAGCAGTCTTCCACTCATCCCCAGATTTTATTCGGATGAGATTGTAAGCCCCTCTAAGATCAATTTTGGAAAAGATAACAGCAGTACGGAGCTGATCAAATAGTAACGAAATCAGTGGCAAGGGGTAGGTGTTTTTAACAGAGATCTTATTCAGAGCCCGATAATCAATACATGGTCTGAGCGACCCATCTTTTTTCTCAACAAAAAAGAACCCTGCACTCAATGGAGATCTCGAGGGCCTAATGAAGCCCTTCTTCAGGCTCTCCTGTACATACTCATCCATTGCCGTAGTTTCAGGCCCATACAAGGCATATAGTCTCCCTTTAGGCAAAGAGGCACCGAGAACTAAGTCAATGGCACAGTCATAGGACCGATGAGGGGGCAGAATATCCGCATTACTCTTGGAGAAAACATAGGCAAAGTCCTGATATTCCAAAGGAATAAGTTCTGGGGTGACTTCCGCAACCCGGACTGGACGGGAAATACATTCCTTAACACAAAAGGGACCCCATCGGGAAATCTCTCCAGACCGCCAATCTATGGTGGGAGTAAGTAAGGCAAGCCAGGGGTGACCCAAAACTACGGGTACTGCCGGACAATGGGTAAGGTAAAACTCAATTTTCTCCGAATGTAGGGCCCCCACTGTCAGTTGTACTGGAGATATGCGGTGAGTGATTACCCCATTAGAAAGCGGACCACCATGCAAGCCGAGCATGGTGATATGTTTATCCAAAGGTATCTGTGGAACCCCCAAAGCCTGAGCACAACCAAGATCCATGAAATTTCCCGCAGCTCCACTGTCGACGAAGGCCGACACCAACGAACTGAGACTACCAAAGGAAATTTTTACAGGAACTAATAAGGAATCATTAGAGGAGATCAATTGCAGACCCAAGTGAACCCCCTCACAATTCACTTGGTCAGAGCGTTTGCCTGCTTATTCGGGCAATTGCGCGCGACATGTCCCTTGCCACCACAACACAAGCAGAGACCAGAATTTAGCCTTCTGGTTCTTTCCTCTGGGGCCAGCCGGGAGAGACCCATTTGCATGGGCTCCTCGACATCCTCAGGGAAAGCATACACACATGGACTAGGCCTGAAACTAGCTCCTCTTTCAACCCTCCGCTCCCGGAGACGACGATCAATTTTAATAGCAAGCTCCATGAGTTTGTCTAAAGTCTCTGGAGCAGGGTACTGAAGGAGACTGTCTTTAATAACTTCAGACAAACCGAGGCGAAACTGACTGCACAGGGCCGGGTCATTCCAGCCATAGTCGTTCGACCAACAGTGAAACTCGGTACAATAAGCCTCTGCTGGATTTTTCACTTGCTTATGGCCACGTAGGTGGCTCTCAGCCGACGCTTCTCTATGAAGGGTCATCATACAAAAGGCCTAAGGACTTAAAAAAGGCATCTACCGATAGCAAGGCTGCATCATCGGCTTTTAACCCAAAAGCCCAGGTTTGCGGGTCGCCTTGAATCAAAGACATCACAATCCTGACCCATTGAGACTCAGTACCAGAGGATCGGGGCCTTAACCGAAAATAAAGTTTACAAGCTTCCTTAAAATGAAAAAAATACTTTTGGTTACCCGAAAAACGGTCAGGAAGATGCATCTTTGGTTCTGGAATCATACTTGGGGAGACTCGCAAAAGATCTTCCTGCGATCTCACCCGAAGAGTAAGATCCTGAAACATCTGAGTTAGTTCCTGAATCTGGTTGGCCAAAAGCTGGCTGGGATTCGGTCCTAATACTAACGGATTCATGAGGCCGAATCTCAAGGCCAACCAAATACAAATAACTCTTTATTCTTTTTGGCCCGGTGATAATGTTACGTTCCTGGTGCTCAGTACAAGAGAGATGTTGTGTAGTGAGTCCAGAGCACCAGGACGTGACGCTGAAAAAAGGTGTGGTATGGAAATAGCCTCTAGCACCCTACCTCCATTGTTTCACCAGTGTGGTCAGTTCACACCTATGTGACTATGGTTTCTTGGGCCCACGGCAGCAGCGTTTGAAGGGCGGATTAGGTCTGCCCAACTCCGATGCCCCCAGGTCTTAGAGTGAGAAAAGGCGTGAACCGAGACAGAATAATAACAAGGGGAACTCTAACTAAAGCAAACAGAAGGCTAGGGGCTACTAACAAACCTAAAACTAATATGTGTTGCACGCCGCCAAAGGAAAAGAACAACAAAACATACCACTGTCCACACCCCACACGGCACCGTTGTGTACCGGAGAGGACAGTGAAAAGCGGAAGCCTCTGCAAAAACACCAGTACAAAACAAACGCAAGGACTAAGCGGCCTAGGCCGCAACATGCGGCAGAAGCCGCTACTCACGAAACCGGGAGAGAACCCCAATAAGCAAGAACCCCCAGATGACTGCAACAGGTTCACTTGGACTGGAAGGATTCCCAGGACCAGCTTCAGAACTCCAGGACTCAGGAGCACGGGGAGCAGGATTGACCAGATACAGCAGACCAGGAACAAACTTTGCAAGGCAGGAACAGCATACAGGAAGCTATCACCGGCGAGGCTGCAGTGTGCTGGCTCCCACAAAAAGGCCCTGCTGGCCAATGACAGGAGGGCCAGCAAGACCAGCCCCCAGACCCTAATTAATAGTTGCCATGCAGCTGCCCTGCTGCACGAACAACTAATCAGTCTTATCTGGAAACGGGAAACGCCGGGCCGGCAGCGAGGGAGGTGCGGCGGCCGCGAGCGTCGCTCATAAGTAGACCGAGCGGCACTGCGGACCGCGGCACCTAACAGTACTGGTGGATTCCAAAGGGGATGAATTAATATTGTGTGAGGATGATGTGCACACTGATGAGGGTGAGGATGGCAATGATGATTACATCTTGCCTCTGTAGAGCTGTTGCCATAATCTGGTTGATAACTTGTTTTGTTGGGTCCCCAAAAAACCAAACACTTCAGCCACGAAAGTGTCAGTCCCTGTTGCTGAAGTGCTTGGTTTATTAAAATGTACATGTCCTTTTTAATATCCAACATAAGGGTGGGTGGGAGTGCCCAAGGACAAGTCCATCATGTACCACCTTTCATTTCTGCCACTGCTGTGTGGCAAAGTTTCATAGATGTGCTATAAATGTCTGTGTGTTTGTGCTGCTGCTCTGTTGCTTAGTAAGCAGCCAGCTCACTGCAGCCTTTGGCCAATAATGGTGAACACAGTGTTGTGATCTGTGAGGTGGTCAACAATGGTTGAATCAATGGCCAAATTATGTGATATTAGCTTTTTTTGTTACTTTTTGGAAAAAGCCAAATCCGGCACACATTTCTAATATAAAGCTATCATGCATTGAGTGGGATGTGTCTTTATTTGCAAAACAGACCTGTGATATATATACTTTAGGAATAATTCATGTTCACACGCAGTGAAGCTGCCAAGCTGAAACTGAAAGAGATATATACACAATTATACACAATAACGGGGCTAATAGTTGGTCTATGGCTACGCAGACTGGACACAGCAGTAGTGATTAAGATGCCATATTTTTGCATGTACAAACTCGCAGGGGTCATAAGATACACAACCTGAAAACAGCCATTACACAGCTGTGTTTTCCACCCACTGACTGTAAATTTCCCGTTAACACCTACAAGTGCTCACTTTCTGTCAATCATTTTTAAAAAATCCTCACTGATAGTGAAATTGCAGTGCACTGCCGCACATGTGCACAGTGAGGTTGCAGCGGCACTGCCACACATCTGCATTGCGATTGCAACACAGTGTCGATAACCTCCCCGTTAAGAGTAATTAAAATCCAAAAACAGAGTAGTGAACACATTTCCATATTATTATTATTATTATTATTATTATTATTAATAATTGTATTTATAAGGCGCCACAAGTGGTTTGCAGTGTTGTTCATACAGCATACATTAGAACAATACAGGGTACACAGTATTTAACATTACAGTATGTAGCAAGCTCTAGCATGCAATACCTTCTGGAGCTTGAACCCAGTGGGCAAAGCTATTTTTAGATGGTGTTGCCCAATAGAAGCCTATGGACTTTTCACTTTCCTGAGAAGGATCCTTTTGGATCCCTCCTGGTGTCTCCTGCGGCATGCATGTCATCAGGATCATATGCTGTAGGACTCCCAGGTTATAATCCCAGTAGTACTATATTTTCAAAAGAAGAGCACTTTTAGGGATTGTAGTATTTACAGTATATACCAGCATTATTAATGGTATGTACCCGATAAGTGTGAGAATGCATGTGCAGATATACGTGATTTCATCAGGAGGCACTGGAAAGATAAGAGTACCTCATCTATAGATGGCGCTGTTTACCAAGTCCAAGTTCCAGAATGTATTGCATGCCTGAGCTTGATACATAAACTTAACATCCAGCGGTTGTCAGGTAAGTCTAAGTAGTTGAGAAAGGTATCACAGGTGTTGGGTGGATGTGTGATGGACCTTTCCCCTGAAATATTTCTCCCCATACCTTGTTCTGTAGAACTGTGTTTAGAGAGGTAGGATAGATGAAAATGAAACGGCAATTCCAACAGGATATTTGTTTATTGAGCCGCAATTAATTCTGGATTGAGAATAATGACTGTGTATAATCATAAGAACAATTGGACATCAAAGAAGGGTAAAGAGAAGCAATTGGCTACAGTTCTCATGCATTGGGTACGGGATCCCGATGGTCGAAATCCCAATGGTCAGAATACCGCTGCTGGGATCCCGACCACCATAATGCTGGCAGGAGGGTGAGCAAATTGAAGGGCTCGCCACAGGTTCTATTCCCACTCCATGGGTATCGTGGACACCCAGGAGTGGGAAAAGCTGTGGCACCGTTGTAGACATTCGGGTGGTTGGTATACCGGCACCGGTATCCTGACCGCTGGGATAGTGACCATCGGGATTCTTATACTGCATCCCGTTCTCATCACAATGGATTATTAAAAAATGCAAAAGACAATCAATTGAATCACACATATTGGCATAATATAATTACAATCACAATTTATAATGTTGTAATGAGAAGAGTAATGAAAGAGAAACAACAATCTCCAAATTTCTAGCTTTTCCTAGCCAAGGTGTAATGATCTTCACCGGCAAGTAATGTTGGAGTTCTTGAGGGGTTCTGTGGTACCATAGCACTGCAATGTGGCACACAGATATATAAAGAATCCTGAGTTACAATATGATACTGTCAATATATCTCAGTTATATTCAAAAGAAGATATAGCTAGGGATGGTAGTGTCTCCTGACAAATACAACTCTATTGGCAATGAGTATCTCTTGGTTAAATAAGCTCAGTCTCTTTCAGTTAAATGAACTTAGTTTCACTTGCACCAATAACTCAGTCCTTTCCAGATGAAGAACCTCACTTGCAAAAATATTTCAGTTCTAATATCCCAACGGTGTTAAAGCAGGGGGATAGTTGCCTCTACTGACCCTGCAACAGTGATTAACTTGTGCATATGGCGCTATGGTATCTGCACCCTTTTCACTGCACAGCGTGTGACTACTTGGTTATTTGGGCTATGTGTCTATCTGCCCATGGCTTAGGTCACAATCAATGTCAATGTACTCACTCAGAACTCTAGGGTAGAGGTATTCTCTTGCTGAATCATTTTCAACTGTTCCGCACTGTTACAAGATGGCCGTGGAATCCGCTCCTTTCACTATGCCTGGTAGTGTCTGGTCTCTGGCTACAACATCTCACACTTGCTCACCCAGCTCTCAGCTTTCTGGTAGCACTCCGCTACATCTACTCTGCAGTGCTGCTCTCATCACCCAGCATGACAATGCGGTTGGCATCCATTCTCGGCTCCTGCTCTGCTCTTCACTAAGCATGCATCCAGCACCTCCATTTACTCCAGCCAATGCCTCTTTATTCTGCCCACAAGGCTCCTCTGCTCCCAGACTGCCTTGTCCAATTAGCCATAAGGACAATATAGGGTATCAGACCAGGGTCCACACTAATCCCTGCTGTGCCAGTGCTTCCCTTTTTTGGGAATGTAATTAAAAGCAAAAAAAAATCTAATTTTTCAAAATTTTTGTTGAATTTTCAGCTTTATTATATACCCTCCACATTAATGCTTCTTATCACATATCTGAATTTGATTTTTATTTGCATATGTATTAATGTTGAGCTGGTTTGATTTAATAGGTGATAAACTGTTACTTTTGATATTGTTTCCTGTCTTTCAGCATTGTTTTGGGATTTTTACAGCATTATGATTTAGGCAATGGGATAACAGTGTGATTACTGGCAAGTGCTAAACTTACAAAGTATGTACAGTACAGTATATTTGTAAATATATTTACCTTTGCCAATGTTGATTGTGATGGCAATTGGAAAAATAATAAAAGAAATAGCAAAAAAAGATTTTCAAATGCATTTATAATTACTACAAAAATGAATATACAATATAAGAATTTTTTTTAGAATAATTCTATTAATATTACATAATAAGGTCACTTCTCACTTCCATTCCAAAGTACTATATCAAAAATCATCCATCTTGCGAGAAAAAATAAAATAAATTTGCTAAACATAAATTTATTGCAATTTGCTTTGTGCTATTATAAATGCAGACGAACAGCACAACAAAAAGTGTACTAAAACTTAAATAAAGATGCAACAAAAAAAATTGTCGGATGATGCTTCTGACAAAAAAATTTAATAAAAAAGGAAAAAACCCTTTAAAGGCATATTAGTGCAACCCCCCCCCCCCCCCCAGCTTTCAAGCGGGTGTAGTATGGTATGCCAGCGGCCGGGATCCTGGCGGCCAGCATACCGGCACCAGGATCCTGGCTGCCGGCATACTGGTAGCTGGCCAAGCAAAAATGAGCCCCTTGCGGGCTTACTGCGCTTGCCACGCTGCGGTCATGGTGGTGCGCTCACCACACTATTAATTCTCCCTCCAGGGGGGTCGTGGACCCCCAAGAGGGAGAATAGTTGTCGGTATGTCGGGTGTCGGGATTCCGGCGACGGTATACTGATCGCCGGGAACCCAACATCCGGCATACTGAATACCACCCTTTCAAGCATGTCTTTTCCACAACTATAGATGATTGGGGGATAATTAGGGGGAAATAATTGGATTCATTTCACTAAGGTACTTTACTGAGTCAGGATGCTATGTAACTTCAAAAGTTAAGTACAGCTCTCACTTCAGTGGGACTCTATGCATGGAATCACAAGTCTCAGCAAGTCTGTTGTTGCAGTCTATCCCTGTATCTGAGTCACGCTGCTCAATGGCATCTCCCAATTCTCCTCTCTTAGTGGCTGCAGCTGTCACCACTCCATAAGTCAACCCTACAACCGTCATTCCTCCAACTGTAACCCCTCCAACCATCACCCCTCCAACTGTCACATCCCCAACAATTACCTCTCCAACTGTCACCCACTCCAGCTGTCACCCTTTAACTTTCACCCCTCCAGCTGTCACACCCTCACACTATCAGCACTCCAACTGCTCTTTTGCTTTTTTTAAATCAAATTTGATTTAGATGGCTCTGGTCTATATGCCCTTGTCAAAAATAGCCTAATTTCAGTAGGATATTACTGGCCACAAAATGACTGTTACCACAATTGCCTGAAAATGAATACTTTCTAACATCAGCATATTATATGTGGGTGGGACAGATTTTTGAGATATAACTTTAGGGTATCACCTATTTAATTAATATTGAATTGTTTTCCTACTTTATGGTGCTGCTTCATGTAAACCTCCTACAAAGATCTGACCCATCAACCTATAATATCCTGCTGTCAGAAACTTTTGGATGAGTGAAATACACTTTTTTCTAAGTGAAATTAACTTTTTGCAGAGTAAAATTAACTTTTTGATGAGTGACAATTTTTTTTCTGAGGGAATCTGTTTTTGATGAGTGAAATAAACTAAATCACAACAGAAAAAGGATGCACTTGCAAATGGTAATAACCATATTTTATTATACTACTTTGGTCAATTATTCTGCTTTATATTTTCTTTTTAAGAGCATACGTAAGTATGACAAATATAATTTTTGTACAGTAGATTCATTTTACACTTTCACTGAGAAGTTACATTTTAATAGAGCACATATATATATATTGTAAAAGTTACAAATGAATTACTCTGTAATATTAGTTTTGTAAATTTCTTAGTACAGATGGAGCCATGCTTATCTTGGCTTCTCTGCTGCACCTAGGCACACCATGGTTTATTAGCATAAGCCCTTCATCTATTGTTCTCAGCTGCAATACAATACAGAGAACAATACAGCAGGGGATTAACTCATTACAGCAGGGGATTTAGTCTGACTGCCCTGGGTCAATTACTCCTATTAAAGGAAAAAAGATCTATAAAACATTGCGCTTAAAAAGTATAAGTATGAATTATCAATGTAACAATAAAACTACATTTTGAAAAAATGGCTGTGAAGTGGTCAGAAATAGCCACAGTTTTCGATTCAGAGTGGACTGAAGACCGCTGCCTATAGCTCTCACAAATGTGGATAGGTCGCCCCTCCTTTCCCGGTGGTGAGGCTGATTCCTGAGGAAGTCCCAAGGCATTGTGGGACGAAACGCGTTGACACCATTGAATAATCAGCAGTGCACTGGTCCACCACGTTAGAACTTATTTGGCTTTGGAAATTAGCTTGCAGAGGCTCCGTTGCATATCATCATCAAAGGGCTCTTTCCTGCAATACCGTTGGTATTAACCCGCCTGTCAACCTGTCAGCTAATATCATCATGCTGCATAGTGCAGACGGCAGGATCCCTGCGGGTAATAACCACGAACCCTCCGATTACATCACCCGAGGCGGTGACGGCCTCACCACCGGGAGAGGGGAGACGGCAGTGAACATCACAGCGGAGAGATGGGTGAGTCCCTTGATCCTATCCGTTACACGGACGTACGATACATCACGCCCGGGGTGGTGATAGCCTCACCACTGGGAAAGGAGGGGCGACCTATCCACATTTGTGAGAGCTATAGGCAGCGGTCTTCAGTCCACTCTGAATCGAAAACTGTGGCCGGGACGCCGGCACCTAAAGCCATCAGCCTTAATTGTGTGGATCGTGCAAAGAAGTGCAATTACTGATATACATTGTTTCCTAAGAGGACATTGTAGTATTCATCTAATTACAACACAGCTTTTAAATTAGAGTCAGTATAACAACTATGTATTTTGGAATATATTAACTAAATTGATGCCTTCTTAAAACTATACATTTGGTATAAAATAAAATATATTTTTTATTATTCATAAACAGTGCCCCAACCTTATTTCTGACCACTTCACAGCCATTTTTTCAAAATTAATTTTTATTGTTACATTGATAATTCATACTTATACTTTTTAAGCGCGATGTTTTTTAGATCTTTTTTCGTTTAGTTTATGCTAGAGACTCTAACCAAGTCTCAAAACATACGCTGCTGTTTGGCTATACTGGTTGTATTTATACATAAAATAATTATTTCATATATATAAGCGCCGGGAGAGTGGGACTGGCATACCACTGGAGATTTGTCTCCTCTCTATATCCTACTCCTTTTAAAGGCTAAGATAAACATGGACCCATCTGTATTTTTTTATGGTCGCTTGAGGTAAGTATTTTTCCCATGATGACTCTAATCTCTTAATTCCTCAAGCTGTATATGATTGGGTTAAACAGGGGTGTAAGCTAAATGTATGAATAGACAATCACTTTGTTCATGGTCAAGGGGTGTCCTTTAGTTGGAAACAAGTAAATAGTGATCAAGGTTCCAAAGAACATGGTCACAAAGGAGAGGTGGGAGTTGCAAGTGAAGAAGGCTTTTCTCCTTCGTGTTTTAGAGGAGATCCTGAAAATTGTTACAAATATATGGTACAGATGTAAATGGTCACAATTAATAAAAATCTCTAGCTGTAGTACGTAAGTGTAAGAATATGACAGTTCAACTATAGGAACAAAGTCACAGAAGAAATGGTAAGTGATGTTGGGTCCACAGAACTGAAGCTGACACAGGAAATAAAGAATATTCTGGGTGATAAGAAATCCAAACACTCAGCAATTTGTTGACCAAGGAATGTTGTAGTGTGATGGTCATGATGGTGCTATACCGAAGAGGGTGGTATATGGCCAGGTATCTATCATAAGACATGACTGCGAGGAGGTGACATTCTGTAGACCATATAGTACAATTAAGGTAACTACAGTATGACTTATACAACATATGATAGATGAGGGTGGCTCCTTCCAGCCTTAATATACATAGCATATCAGGAAATGTAATAGTCCGGGCTGCAATAGCACTGCATGACTTCACTGCTGGAGGAAGAAGTTCATGGGGAATAAAGTTGCTGCCTGGTTGACACCAATACAATTGGACAAAATGTAAGTTGCTCAAATCAATTGGGAAGTACAATTCAGGTGCATGAAAGGAAGGGGGTAGTCTGGCTAGAAATACATTGGGGATAAACCCCTGGTGTCCCCTAGCACACTGAGCTGTACTTGTACCAAGACATGAAAGACTATATATATATATATATATATATATATATATATATATATATATAGAAGAAGAATGGAGTGCGCAGGTGTGAGAAAAGTATTACAAATTCATTTATTGAACAATAATGCTCACATACATCTTAGCTCTTGAAGATCAGCATGATCAGTCGTTTGGCTGTGAACATCCACGGGTGTCTCCCTCTCGTACTAGCTCAGGACGGCACACCACACAGCGCGGTCAGACGTTGTTCATCCGACACTCCTGGACCAGACTTTCAGACGTCTCACACGTCTAACGCTACACAAGCCACGCCCAACGCGTTTCGTCTACGGACTTCGTCAGGGGGTGTGGCTACAATCTATTCTTAGATGGATTTATACCTCCTAACACACCTGTGTCATATTTGTTAATCACATGCTAATACCATAGAAAAAACATAGGAAAAACACACATCTTTACATGAATCACCACTGCAAGTGGAAATATCCATACAAGTAAAAAATTAATAAAAATTACAAATAATTTGCACAACATATTCCATAACACATTACACATTATCATATCTATAAATAAAATAATACATTATAATAAGAATACATATCTAAAAATATCTCATTCTGCCTAAAAACTTTCTGATCTTGTATAAATAATCTTTAGTCAACACGGAGACAAGAATCATCATAGGAAAAATTCACTGTTATATAAAAAACCCGTTATTATGACCGTTCCTTATTTCACAACTAATCATACTAGGAGATGTTTTTATATGATACTTACCTAGAAGGTATTTCTTCCTTCATTTTCTCAATATAATGACTACAAACTAAGAATTAAAACTGAAACCCGGTAGTGAGTTACTTTCCAATTTCTCCCTTAGTTAATCTACCAATGTTACCCACGATATCATTAGCTACACACCGGCTGACCCTAAGATAACCGCTTTTTAGTGCAGCAAAGGGATCAATGATCCAAACTACAATGTCGCACAACACGGTTACCAGGGGCAACCATTAGTGTAGAAACGGAGTGATATCGTAGTTTTCATTTAGACCCGAGGGGCTGATGGTTTCTAGGGTATGAATCCAATATACCTCTCTTTTGCTCAATAATTTAAGAATATCCCCGCCTCTTTCATCTAGTTTGACATGTTCTAATGCTTTGAAGCTGAATTTACTTAAATCACCATTGTTACACTTTACAAAGTGTCTTGGTACACTATGTTCTTCATTCTTCTTAGCTATGCTACGTGTATGTTCTAACATCCTAATTTTCAAGGGCCGTTTTGTTTTTCCGACATATCTAATGCCACATTCACATTCCACTAGATATATTACACATGAGGTCTGGCAATTAATTAATCCTTTTATATTCCAATATTTAGTTTTATCTTTATTCCAGGTTTTCCTTCGTTCTTTACTTACAAATGCACACATCTTACATTTTCCACAAGGAAAACATCCAGTTGTTTTATTCAACCAGGAACTATCCTTTATTTGTGCTAGATTACTTGGAGCTAAAACACTTTTCAAACATTGTGCTTTTCTGAACACAACTTGCGGTCTCATAGGTAACACACCCTTTAAAACGGGATCTATTGCCAAAACATCCCAATGTTTCAAAAGGATGTTCCTGATGCTTTTGTTTTTAATATTATATCCTGTAATAAAGGGCATCCTTGGTTTCCTTCTTCTTATATGTTAGCAAACTACTTCTTTCTACATTGCCAGCCTTTTCTTTGCATTTCTCGACTAATTTCAGGGGATATTTCTTCTCTAAGAATCTATTTTCATATAATTTCATAAAATTATATGAAAATAGAATCTTAGAGAAGAAATATCCCCTGAAATTAGTCGAGAAATGCAAAGAAAAGGCTGGCAATGTAGAAAGAAGTAGTTTGCTAACATATAAGAAGAAGGAAACCAAGGATGCCCTTTATTACAGGATATAATATTAAAAACAAAAGCATCAGGAACATCCTTTTGAAACATTGGGATGTTTTGGCAATAGATCCCGTTTTAAAGGGTGTGTTACCTATGAGACCGCAAGTTGTGTTCAGAAAAGCACAATGTTTGAAAAGTGTTTTAGCTCCAAGTAATCTAGCACAAATAAAGGATAGTTCCTGGTTGAATAAAACAACTGGATGTTTTCCTTGTGGAAAATGTAAGATGTGTGCATTTGTAAGTAAAGAACGAAGGAAAACCTGGAATAAAGATAAAACTAAATATTGGAATATAAAAGGATTAATTAATTGCCAGACCTCATGTGTGATATATCTAGTGGAATGTGAATGTGGCATTAGATATGTCGGAAAAACAAAACGGCCCTTGAAAATTAGGATGTTAGAACATACACGTAGCATAGCTAAGAAGAATGAAGAACATAGTGTACCAAGACACTTTATAAAGTGTAACAATGGTGATTTAAGTAAATTCAGCTTCAAAGCATTAGAACATGTCAAACTAGATGAAAGAGGCGGGGATATTCTTAAATTATTGAGCAAAAGAGAGGTATATTGGATTCATACCCTAGAAACCATCAGCCCCTCGGGTCTAAATGAAAACTACGATATCACTCCGTTTCTACACTAATGGTTGCCCCTGGTAACCGTGTTGTGCGACATTGTAGTTTGGATCATTGATCCCTTTGCTGCACTAAAAAGCGGTTATCTTAGGGTCAGCCGGTGTGTAGCTAATGATATCGTGGGTAACATTGGTAGATTAACTAAGGGAGAAATTGGAAAGTAACTCACTACCGGGTTTCAGTTTTAATTCTTAGTTTGTAGTCATTATATTGAGAAAATGAAGGAAGAAATACCTTCTAGTATAAGTATCATATAAAAACATCTCCTAGTATGATTAGTTGTGAAATAAGGAACGGTCATAATAACGGGTTTTTTATATAACAGTGAATTTTTCCTATGATGATTCTTGTCTCCGTGTTGACTAAAGATTATTTATACAAGATCAGAAAGTTTTTAGGCAGAATGAGATATTTTTAGATATGTATTCTTATTATAATGTATTATTTTATTTATAGATATGATAATGTGTAATGTGTTATGGAATATGTTGTGCAAATTATTTGTAATTTTTATTAATTTTTTACTTGTATGGATATTTCCACTTGCAGTGGTGATTCATGTAAAGATGTGTGTTTTTCCTATGTTTTTTCTATGGTATTAGCATGTGATTAACAAATATGACACAGGTGTGTTAGGAGGTATAAATCCATCTAAGAATAGATTGTAGCCACACACCCTGACGAAGTCCGTAGACGAAACGCGTTGGGCGTGGCTTGTGTAGCGTTAGACGTGTGAGACGTCTGAAAGTCTGGTCCAGGTGTGTCGGATGAACAACGTCTGACCGCGCTGTGTGGTGTGCCGTCCTGAGCTAGTACGAGAGGGATGTTCACAGCCAAACGACTGATCATGCTGATCTTCAATAGCTAAGATGTATGTGAGCATTATTGTTCAATAAATGAATTTGTAATACTTTTCTCACACCTGCGCACTCCATTCTTCTTCTATTTACATGTACATTGGATCCAGTGGTTCTGGTCCCAAAAAGGAGGAAGCAGCAGGATACATCTTTAAGAACTCAGTATTATATGGACACAGACTGTTATTGACTAATACTGAATTTGAGGTGGATTTGGATGCGCAGCTATTTCCTTGTATCATATATATATATATATATATATATATATATATATATACATATAATAGAAATCCAGAGGTCTTAGTTACATACAGTTTGCAAACGTATGATAAGCCACCAGGCCCCGACAAGGCTCCTATGATGCTGGTGGTCCCTAACTCTAGGTCTGGGCCCGGGGTGCAGAACCCCACAAACCGGCAAAGGCCAGCTACCCCAGGGCAGCACAACGCGAGAAGGTAAAGTGTTAGTATGTGTTAATAAAAGGAAAACAAAATCTAAATACAAAAAATAATATACTATTGAGAGTGTAATTAAAAGACCAGAAGGATTAATAAATGTGTTAAGTTGGTGCTAAATAAGGTCTCGCAGTGTGCTACCCCAGAGCAGACCAGCCCCACCAATCCAGGGGGAACCGCACCCAAGACCAACCCCAGGTACTAATAATAATAATAACAACCCTTTCAGGGTAATATAACATAATGCCACATGATAATGGCATCTGAGCAAATGTATCCGAATCGAGAGCTAACTTACCTGAAGATACCCCCAGGATCTCCAAATGGCAATACAGAGACCAGCATGCCCTCCAAACACTGGTCCCATCCATGCCCCTCATACTGACAGAACAAATTGTTAGTTGCTCAAATCAATTAGGAAGTACAATTCAGGTGCATGAAAGGGAGGGGGTAGTCTGGCTAGAAATACATTGGGGATAAACCCCTGGTGTCCCCCAGCACACCAAGCTGTACCTGTACCAAGACATGAAAGACTATATATATATATATATATATATATATAATAGAAATCCAGAGGTCTTAGTTACATACAGTTTGCAAACGTATGATAAGTCACCAGGGCCCGACAAGGCTCCTCTGATGCTGGTGGCCCTAACTCTAGGTCTGGGCCCGGGGTGCAGAACCCCACAAACCGGCAAAGGCCAGCTACCCCAGGGCAGCACAATGCGAGAAGGTATAGTGTTAGTATGTGTTAATAAAAGGAAAACAAAATCTATATACAAAAATTAATATACTAGTGAGAGTGTAATTAAAAGAACAGAAGGATTAATAAATGTGTTAAGGGGGTGCTAAATAAGATCTCACAGTGTGCTACCCCAGAGCAGCCCAGTCCCACCAATCCAGGGGGAACCGCACCCCAGACCCACCCCAGGTACCCACCCCAGGGGCATGGATGGGACCAGTGTTTGGAGGGCATGCTGGTCTCTGTATTGCCATTTGGAGATCCCGGGGGAATCTTCAGGTAAGTTTGCTCTCGATTCGGATACATTTGCTCAGATGCCATTATCATGTGGCATTATGTTATATTACCCGGAAGGGTTGTTATTATTATTATTAGTACCTGGGGTGGGTCTGGGGTGCGGTTCCCCCTGGATTGGTGGGGCTGGGCTGCTCTGGGGTAGCGCACTGCGAGATCTTATTTAGCACCCCCTTAACACATTTATTAATCCTTCTGGTCTTTTAATTACACTCTCACTAGTATATTAATTTTTGTATATAGATTTGGTTTTCCTTTTATTAACACATACTAACACTTTACCTTCTCGCGTTGTGCTGCACTGGGGTATCTGGCCTTTGCCGGTTTGTGGGGTCCTGCACCACGGGCCCAGACATAGAGTTTGGGACCACCAGCATCAGAGGAGCCTTGTCGGCGCCTGGTGGCTTCTCATACGTTTGCAAACTGTATGTAACTAAGACCTCTGGATTTCTATTATATGTATATATATATATAGTCTTTCATGTCTTGGTACAGGTACAGCTCGGTGTGCTGGGGGACACCAGGGGTTTATCCCCAATGTATTTCTAACCAATACGATTGTCAAAGAATTTATAATAAATGTTAAAATGTAAACAGTCAGTATCAGTAGATATAAAATGAAGGCCTTAACACCATTAATCCCAGTAAATAAATCCTTTACTGTCAAATCCATGTGAACAGCATCTGCTTCCAAATGCAAGATGCACATTGAATTTAGACTATAAATTAGACATACACCAGAATGTGGTATACAGTTGTGTAAGTTTCTCTAGCAAGTTCACTGTAGACATCACATCATAGTCCGACCTTACATCTCACATCCATCTGACTGGGAATCTGACCCTAGTTCACAATGTGGATGCATGGCAAATGTGTTCTTTTTTATAATTGGCATGTTTACACTTTGCAAAGAGGGTATGAGAAGTGACTAATCTATTCATCATTTCTATCACCTACAGGATGCTGACTGCATTAATGTTACCATTTGCAGAATTGCAATAATGAAAGCTACTGTACGGTATAACTTACTTGTCGGTTGATGGATGCATTTGGCAAATGAACTCTCCCCAATAGTTTCTCTGTTGAAAGAGCAGTGCACTATTGTGTATACACCAGTCTTCCTGATCTCCAGGGAACATTCATGCCGTATCCCAAGATGGCTGCTGAGATTAGTACAGAGCATGTACAGAGTCATCTTGGGACTGTACTAGACCATCACAGTGGATGACACATATCTTCCACTTAGCTCCAGAGATAACTGTGATTCAGGGCTGGCTCAAGGCCTACTAGCATTCCGAGCAAGAAAATGTTGAACCCCCCCCCACCATGCGCACGTTGAAGGCACGCACACTCCAGGAATAATGGCCGTGGCCTTACTCTTCATATTATCAAGCTATCAATAAATACATTTTCACACCCCCTCTACACACACAATTAGCAGCCTTACACATAACAGCTACAGTAGTGTTCCTTACTCATTATGTCTCCAGTATAGCACCAGATACACATGATATGCCCCCCAGCAGTGCCAGATGCACATGATATGCCCCCAGCATTACCAGATACACATAATATGCCCCCAAGCAGTGCCAGATGCACATGATATGCCCCCATCAGTGCCAGATACACATAATATGCCCCCCAGCAGTGCCAGATGCACATGATATGCCCCCAGCATTACCAGATACACATAATATGCCCCCAAGCAGTGCCAGATGCACATGATATGCCCCCATCAGTGCCAGATACACATAATATGCCCCCCAGCAGTGCCAGATACACATAATATGCCCCCAAGCAGTGCCAGATGCACATGATATGCCCCCAGCATTACCAGATACACATAATATGCCCCCAAGCAGTGCCAGATGCACATGATATGCCCCCATCAGTGCCAGATACACATAATATGCCCCCCAGCAGTGCCAGATGCACATGATATGCCCCCATCAGTGCCAGATACACATAATATGCCCCCCAGCAGTGCCAGATACACATGATATGCCCACCAGTAGTGCCAGATACACATGATATGCCCCCATCAGTGCCAGATACACATAATATGCCCCCCAGCAGTGCCAGATGCACATGATATGCCCCCATCAGTGCCAGAAACACATAATATGCCCCCCAGCAGTGCCAGATGCACATGATATGCCCCCATCAGTGCCAGATACACATAATATGCCCCCCAGCAGTGCCAGATGCACATGATATGCCACCAGCAGTACCAGATACACATGATATGCCCACCAGTAGTGCCAGATACACATGTCCCAGCACTGCCAGATGCAGATATGCCCCACAGTGCCAGAATACAGATAGGGGTGTGTCCACTTACATATTTGCTATTTTGTTCAAAGCACAACTAAGTTGTTTTAACTAAGTTGTTTTTTATGAGTAGTGAATGGTTGGTTTTTTTTTCTCATAATAGAATATGTATAAAGTAACATAGTAAAGTAGCAAATTAAGAAAATCACAAGACATGGCTAAATCTCTGAGCTTATGACATGGAAAACCATGCCATACACGGTGGGATATAGCAAAGTTGTATGTGTATGCCCCCAGTGTCAGATAAATATAGATCCCCAGTGCCAGATCCAGAAATGCCCCCAGATGGTTCACGAGCTCTGACTTACTAGCGGCCGGCAACAAATTTGAAAGTGACAGCTGCCCTAAAAAATTCAGCGCTTTGCGCGTCCGCTCAAGCAGAATGTACCTGGAGCCGGCCCTGCTGTGAATACCTACATTACACAATGGTTCCAGCATCCTTGCACCACTACCTTTTTACACTCACCAGCTGAAGAGCTTTATGAAACCTGACTTCATCACCCATATATATGTAACAGTGAGTATGGCTGTACCCACTATCTATCAATAAACCAACACCACTGGTTGAGTAGCTGGGATTTTCATAATTTTAATCATCCACTGGTATTTGCTTATATAACTCTACAATATCAACACCTGCGCACACATCATTTCCAACATTCCCATCTAAAATAACTAAAAATGAATCACATAGATGCATGATTTGTGAAATGTCAAAGATTTTAGTGAAAATAAGATTCAGACTGGTGTCCAAGAAAGCATTTCAGAAAATAGTTTTCAGACAATAACCTACATTATTTTATAAAAATTGTGGATAATCATACACCCATAATGCAACCTGAGGTCTGGACCCTCACCTCACTGTAACCAGACACAGCATTGCTGCACTTCACCAAAAGGATGGTTCCCTGGTACCACCTTATGGACAGTGATAACTCAAACCTCCAAAGAGAAAGTGCTCCACAACTATATCTTGCACCTCACTGTGACAGCAGAAGAACAGTGCTTCATTGCCAGGTTCACAAGAACTACAGCCTGACACCCATGTGACCACACCACAAAACGTAGAAAAAAGAAGGTCTGCTCCTAAAATAGAGACAAACCTTTATAAAATATACACAGACAAGCACCTTCAAACAAAATAATGGATTGTGGGTTGATGAACCACCCTTCTGCATAACTCATTTTGATATAGAGACTCTAATTGTACACCTTACCTTGACATTAGCAACAACTCATAAGGACACATCCTAACAGTCTACAGAACACAGTCTGATCAATCAACCACCACACCTACCCATGATTGCTGATCCTCTGCAATGTCAGCCTTATGAGTGGTGTGAGGTCAATACCCTCTGCCCTTACCTATATCATTCTTACCCAAGGGAAGCACCAACCAATGCAGCTCAACTCAGCCACTTGCTGCATCAACAAAAATCCAAGCAACAAGCTCAGTGGAGACCCAAGTCCCAGCTCTCAAACCAGTTGACCATCCAGTAAGGTGGATGCCCAATATTGTTAACCATATCTTCTCAACAAATAAATAAGAGACAGCACAACAAACCACATATGCAGCACAGCCTGTAACAAGAAAATATCCTGAAAGTAGCAAAAGGTGTAATTCTTCAGAAAAATCTACATGGTCCTCACTGGCCAACACTTTGTAAAAAAATCTTCACTGAGAACAACTTTGCTAAGGTACCTTGGCTCATGCACAGTGTAACCATGATGCATGCAAAGTCAGCCGATAATCACTTCAATGCAAACCTGCGTATTCAATACAGTGCTTTGCTCCACCTGTGCCCATAATAGTACAAGTATAACTGGAGAGACGTCCTTGTAATAATGAGTGAGGGTTTCCCTTGCTGGTGCATACCATTGTCAGCCGCTGATGTAGTAGACCCTCATAGGCAGCGGGGCTGTAGCTGATCGGGTGCTGGCGAGATTTGTTGAAAGAATGATGCCAGTAAACCAAAGGGTTTAGATAACATACGATGGGTAATGGTTCTTATGTGTTTCTCCTCACTCGTGCCATGTCTGTAGCATGGTGGTTTTGTCATACTACTACGGGCACAGGTGGAGCATAGCACTTTATTAATTACGCAAGGAGAACAGCGCCCTTTCTCTGCCCTGGTATTATGAACTAACAGCTCAATGGAGCATTCTCAAAGGTGAGCATAGTGCTTCTAACTGCACATAAAGGTAAACAGCACTCTCTCTTTGTTACAATTGCCACATTGTTATGGAGGAGTTTACATAAGGTGCGCAGCACATCAGGTTCCGAGACTACTATTCGGATATTTCCCTCACCTGACATTTTGCATAATTACACTGCAGATGATATTCAATATTAAATACTAGAAGTGAGGAGGCTGGTTTATAACAATTATTAATCAGGTTTCTTTATAAGTACTGTATTTTCAGAGACAGGTGAGTCTGTATCTATATATTTAAAATATTGTTTGTGTGTGCATTGAGCATGTAATTTCAATTGTGTTATATACTTTTAGTATATTTACTAAAAAGTTGATCTGGTTCGATGATGGGTCGATTTTGTATTTTTAGTTTTAAATTCCATATTTACTAACAGTAGATTTTTGATTTTTTTTCAAAAATGTCAAAAGTCATCTTTTAGTACAGCAAATGTATGATTTAGGCCCTGAAATGCAGAATCAATCAAAAAGTGACCAAACATTGACCAAAAATCAACCCAAATCAACTTTTACTAAATATACCCACTGGTTTGATTTACACTGAAAAAGAAAAGGATGACAGGCAAATACATTGGAATGAATTAAGCATACAAGATGATGGATGAAATATACAATTACAGTATACTGCTACATTTTTATACTTTTATACATGTTGTCGATTAAGCAAATGTGGCTTACTGTATATTGAGTTATACTCATTGAAAAATAAATTTATGTGCATACATTATAGCACATAATTGTAGTGTATTTGAGGAACTTAATGTCTTTCCGTTAGTCAATACATAATTTGTTGATGCTAAAAAAAACTTTATGAAATGTGCATTTGACATTTTCCCTGATATTTATATTACCTGCAATAAGTCACATAAAAATATAGGAAAAGTTATTTCCAAATTGGTTACTTGAAAATATAATTTTTATTTCTTGGTGTTGTCATAACCCTTAGTCTTAAATAAATTCCCAATGACAGATCTTATTTCTTTACTCCTTAAGCTGTATACAAATGGGTTAAACAAGGGTGTTATTACAATGTACAAAAGGGCGATAAACTTGTTTAAAGTCAAGGAACGTCCATTAGCTGGAACAGTGTAAATAGCGATCATGGTTCCATAGAATACAGTCACAACGGAGAGGTGGGAGCTGCAAGTGGAGAAGGTTTTCTTCCTACCAGTTGTAGAGGAGATCCCGAGAATCGTTATGAATACACAGATGTAACTAAGAAAAATTAAGATAATTGGGATGAGCATTGTTGGGATAGCCATAATCAAAATCTCTACCTGTAGTTCTTTAGTGTAAGAACATGACAATTCAACAAAAGGAACGAGGTCACAGAAGAAATGGTCAATGATGTGGGGCCCGCAGAACTGAAGCTGCCACAGAAAACTAAGATGAACCTGGGTGACGAGTAAACCAAACACCCAACAATAGATAACTAAGGAATTTTGTAGGATGTTGTTCATAATGGTGGTATAACGCAGAGGGCTACATATGGCCAGGTAACGATCATAGGACATGACTGTAAGGAGGTGACATTCTGTTGTCCCTACAGCACAATAAATACAAGTTTGTGCTATACAACCTATTACAGACACAGTGGCTCCTTCCAACCATATGACACGTAGCATGTTTGGGACAGTAACAGTCATGAACACAATTTCACTGCATGACAATTGCTGGAGGAAGAAGTACATGGGAGAATGGAGTTGTGGTCTGTTTGACACCAATACGATGATCATAGAATTTATCATGAGTGTCATAATATAAACAATTAGTATCAATAGAAATAAAATGATGGCATTGAAACCCTTTATTTGTGGGAATCCCAATAGTAAGAATTCATGGACTGCTGTGTAGTTCTCCATAGTCATTCTGTGTTCTTTTAAACATATATCATTTAGAAGTTACTAATATATTCAATTTAAGATTTGATTAATTATATTGCACACTTGGGACATTTTGCATGTTATGTTGTCAGCGATCTCTCATTCTGTCCCAGTGACTTAGCTATTTGCTGTTGACTCTATGTACAAGATGCGTGTTTGTAATTGTATCACTGGAAAACACACAACCTCAGTTTTGATATGAGCATTGACAATGAACATATTATTAGTACAGTAGCTACATCTGTAAACTAGAAGCTCCCCTGGGAGTGTTGAGATGTGGATGTTGTTTACAAGGTCAACATTAAGCTTCACATCAAAGGCCAGCCTCCTTTCTTTTTAGTAGCACCTCTTTCATTAGAAATACAGTATGTCTTCCACATTCGGAATAGAGCTGAGTTTAGTCTCTTGATCTGTAAATTCAGTAAACTTTAATTAGAATTCAAAGTGCACTTAAAAATGAAGGGGCAGATGTATTAACTGGGAGAGGGCATAAGGAAATGATAAACCAATGATAAGTGTAAGGTGATAAAGGAACCAGCCAATCAGATCCTAACTGTTAATTTACATATTGAAGCTGATTGGCTGGTGTCTTTCACCTTGCATTTATCACTGGTTCCTTATGCCTTCTCCAGGTTAATACATCTGCCCCTAAGTTCTCCAACCAAGTCATAATTTTTTTGAAGTACAAACACTTATGGTATGGCTTCCTCATGGCTCCTACCCACACTGTATGTACTTAATACATGAAAAAAAATTTGTCAGAATAACCCCTCTCTATAAAACACCATCCCTGTTGCTAGACAGCCTAGCCAAACTCCACAGAGCAATTGATAAAAGGGAAATAATCAAGATTGAGGCTCATATCATGTAGATTTCTCACTTATTATTGTATTATTGTATGTCTCTTTCCATGTGTAATGGTGTTACTATAGTATTCCAGTAATTATCATTCCTCTGTACAATGAGGTTCACTAGTACTTTCTGCCATACTTTGTAGATAAACCATCCCAACACCCATTGTCCACCAATTTCATATTGGTACTATACAGGTATTCCTACTTACAGAATGTAATAAATATTATTAGTGCATTCAGCATGTAGAGAACGTTGATCTAATATAGAATAAGAGAACCACAAACAGACACTAAATATGACATTTTAAAGAGCAAGAGAAAATAAAAAAATATAACATTAATGGAGAATTATAGCCAGGGGCCCATGCATAGTTAAATTTATACACATTAACAAATTATATGTTGTAAATGTGCAGGTTTCATATGCTCATACAATGTGTCTGGTGTGCAATTTGTTGACAGGTACAACACAGTATATGTCCAGTGCAAATGTCAACTTTGAGCAATCAAAATTTTCACTGTTGAATATTATGTTAGCATTGGCCACTAACATCATTTTAATATAAAAGAAAATTGAAGGGTTAGTTTCAAGGGTGTGTTTCAATGTATGCCATGAATTTTATTCAGTGTGTTTATATTAAAATCTAAAAAAAAAATATTGTTAAAGAAAAATAATATTTTTTTCTGCAACCTACACACTTGAGTAGATAATGTATGCTAGTTTATTTCAATTGTAAATGACAAATGATTTCTATATTGAACTTTCACCCTCCTGTGATGCAAACATAATGCCATATTAATACTTTCCATAGCCCTCATTAATTTAACTCTCATGACTTTATGCTGTGAATGAGTGTATTAACAATGGAAAATATAGCATGTGGGAAAAGTGTGTTTGTCACTCATTAATATACATTGCAGATGACGATTGTATTGTGCGTAAAGATAATGCTGATTTATTTAACTAAAATTGGCAACTAGTATTAATCCTCCCACACTGTACAATACAGAGGCTGGAGCAGTTATTAATTTATAGAAATATCATCATATCTAATACTTTAAAAAAATAAAAAATAAAATAATGATTTCATAAAAATGATTCTATTTTAAATTATCTAATCCATAATAAGATATTAGTGGAAAATAAAAGCATAACATTAAACTGTCAATATTTTATATCTGTTGACTTTTCAATTGTGTACTGTACATAGTTTTGTTGGTCAAAATAACAAATATATTAATTACATTCTTACATACAGTACCTTACAGCATTATCAGAATCAACAATTTCCAAGTGTTTAATCAATATAATTAATACATTTGTTATAAAAAAAATAAGCTCTTACCCAAAGGTGAAAAAAGAGAATGACAGATAGGTTTGGTAGATTTGTAATGATATTAGTGGTGTACTGTATTTTATATTTAAGATGCACCACACTTTGCCGCTGACCCACATGCAGAGCCTTTGAAGAAATAATCTGCTTCATAGGGTCTGCTATACACTGTACCTGTGACACCAGACACATATTTCACACATTTTTCTTACCACTGTCAGGTATTCTTAGAAAATTTTTGATCAATCAAGGGCATTTGACCAAGTCAAGTGTGTTCTGTGAGCAGGTCTAAACCATTGTGAGTTACGGAATGCTGTGATGTTGAGGTACAGCTGGTGCATATGTGGGAAGGTATATGGAGATGTTTGAGCTTTTTATGCATTATAATGTAGACTGCCATGGGAGTTGCTTGTTATTTATGAAAATTAATAAGAGATAACTATATGCTTATGATTTGCCTGTGTTTTTTTTTTTATTAAATGAGGTAACTAGGGACAAGTGTTCATTCCCTAACTAGAAAGGTTTTTTATGCAATGTGTTTGGGTTATTCTAAATATCTATAGCTTGTAATATCCCTTTATTTTGGTTGAGTTTTATTGTTGGGTTTAGAGAGACAGAAATTAGGTACTGTACATAAGGACAACAACATAACTAACATGGCACTTAAAATATAATATTAATACAAATGATTTCTATTGTGCTCAACCCATTCTGTTGTAGAGTGTACTGTATCATGGACGTGTTAGTCTATCTGGTGTGCTGTGTGTGGTTTGCAGTAGAATGGGGAAGGGGGATTGTCTCGTGCACATAATACAGTGTTTTATTGGTTGTACCCAAGAGTGATGTCAATATACAGTGGTGGTTGACAGTTTGTGAACCCTTCAGAATTATCTATATTTCTGCTTAAATTTAACCCAAAACTACAGATTTTCACACAAGTCCTAAAAGCAGATTAAAGAGAAGCAAATCAAACAAATGAGACAAAAAACGTACACATGCTCCTTTTTTATTGAGGAAAATGCTCAATATCACATATCTGTGAGTGACAAATGTATGTGAACCTTTGTTTTTCAGTATCTGCTATGACCCCCTTGTGCATGTGAATGTTTCCGGTAATTGTTGATTAGTCCTGAACATCATCTTGGAGGAATTTTACCCCATTCCTCTGTAAAAAAAAAACTGTTTCATCTCTGTTATATTGGTGTTTTTTTTTCCGATAAACTGCTTGTTTAGGTCCTTCCACAACATTTTTATTGTATTAAGGTCAGGACTTTGACTTGGTCATTCCAAAACATTAAAATATTTCTTCTTTAACCATTCTTTGGTGTAATGACTTGTGTGCTCTGGGTCATTGTCTCACTGCAAGACCAACGTTCTCTTGAGATGCAGCACATGGACAGATGTCCTGACATTATCCTTTAGAGTATTCTGGTATACTTCAGAATTCATTGTCCCATCAATGATAGCAAGTTGTTCTAGGGCAAATTCAGCAAAACCGGGCCAAACTATAATACTACCACCAACACCACCACTGTTTTTTACAGATGGTATGAGGTTTTTATGCTAGGATGCAGTGTTCTCTTTTCTCCAAGCATAAAATTTATTTTTCAGAAAAGAAAACAGAATTTAAGCACAATCATATTTTGATTTTCAAATACAATTATTGCGAATAGAAGCATATATGATTTCCAGTTGAATAACATTAAAATATTCCTGGCCCAACATTTTGAATATATGTTAATACTAAACTACTGTATAGGAGATTAAATTCATGTGCAGACAGTGTCAGACTGGGCCATGAAGGGCCTAACTGGTGAATACAGTGGTAATAGCCCATGTGTAGGGGTATGGCCAGTCTCCAGAGGGGGTGTGGGTAGTGCCACATTCAGTTGTAAACCTACATTTTTGTGATCCTGAAGCTTGAACAGTTATGGGGGCCCATTTACAACCATCAATAATAGGGCAACATTCAACAAGGTCCAGAGGGCCTTGCTGCCCTTGCAAGGACCTCAAGGCACAAAAGGTGGATGATGGGGTGGTGGGGTGGAGTCCTTGAAAATTGGCCATACAATGAGCCCCTTCCCACCAGTCTGTGGGGTAAATTTACTAACATTCGTAATTTTCGGAAAAAGGTCAAAGTTCAATCACGAATGACATCGAAAGTGCAAAATTGCAACTTTTTGAATTTATTACGACTAATTTACTAAGCTGTCGTATTCTGCATTTTCATTTGTTCCGATGTCGATGTCATTCGTGTTTTTTTCCCGTTTTTTACGGCAGTGATTAGCAAAACACTGCCGACTTTATCACAATGAATCGCGGCCGGATCTGTGTGATCCGTGCTGGGGTTAATTTTTTTTTTTTTAAATAAACACTGTAAAATAAAAAATTAAAAATGCATGTGGTCCCCCCTCCTAAGCATAACCAGCCTCGGGCTCTTTGAGCCGAACCTGGTTGCAGAAATATGGGGAAAAAATTGACAGGGGTTCCCCCATATTTAAGCAACCAGCATCGGGCTCTGCGCCTGGTCCTGGTTCTAAAAATACGGGGGACAAAAAGAGTAGGGGTCCCCCGTATTTTTAAAACCAGCACCGGGCTCCACTAGCTGGGCAGATAATGCCACAGCCGGGGGTCACTATTATACAGTGCCCTGCGGCCGTGGCATCAAATATCCAACTAGTCACCCCTGGCCGGGGTACCCTGGGGGAGTGGGGACCCTTCAATCAAGGGGTCCCCCCCAGCCACCCAAGGGCCAGGGGTGAAGCCCGAGGCTGTCCCCCCATCCAATGGGCTGCGGATGGGGGGCTGATAGCCTTTGTTGAAAATGTAAAGATATTGTTTTTAGTAGCAGTACTACAAGTCCCAGGAAGCCTCCCCGCATGCTGGTACTTGGAGAACCACAAGTACCAGCATGCGGTGGAAAAACGGGCCCGCTGGTACCTGTAGTACTATTACTAAAAAAATACCCCCCCAAAAAAAGACACACACACCTTGAAAGTAAAGATTTATTACATACATACACACAAACATACATACATACTTACCTATGTTCCCACGCAGGTCGGTCCTCTTCTCCAGTAGAATCCATGGGGTACCTGTTGAATAAATTATACTCACCAGCTCCAGGTTCCCAGGCTCCTCGGCGAATCCATTTGTAATCCACGTACTTGATTAAAATAAAAAAACGGACACCCGAGCCACGCACTGAAAGGGGACCCATGTTTTCACATGGGTCCCCTTTTCCCGAATGCAGGAAACCCACTCTGACTTCTGTCTAAGTGGGTTTCTTCAGCCAATCAGGGAGCGCCACGTTGTGGCACCCTCCTGATCGGCTGTGTGTTCCTGTACTGATTGACAGGCAGCACGCGGCAGTGTTACAATGTAGCGCCTATGCGCTCCATTGTAACCAATGGTGGGAACTTTCTGCTCAGCGGTTGACCGAAAGTGACCTCACCGCTGAGCAGAAAGTTCCCACCATAGGTTACAATGGAGCGCATAGGCGCTACATTGTAACACTGCCGCGTGCTGCCTGTCAATCAGTACAGGAGCACACAGCCGATCAGGAGGGTGCCACAACGTGGCGCTCCCTGATTGGCTGAAGAAACCCACTTAGACAGAAGTCAGAGTGGGTTTCTGGCATTCGGGGAAAGGGGACCCATGTGAAAACATGGGTCCCCTTTCAGTGCGTGGCTCGGGTGTCCGTTTTTTTATTTTAATCAAGTACGTGGATTACAAATGGATTCGCAGAGGAGCCTGGGACCCTGGAGCTGGTGAGTATAATTTATTCAACAGGTATCCCATGGATTCTACTGGAGAAGAGGACCGACCTGCGTGGGAACATAGGTAAGTATGTATGTATGTTTGTGTGTATGTATGTAATAAATCTTTACTTTCAAGGTGTGTGTGTCTTGTGTTTTTTTGGGTATTTTTTTAGTAATAGTACTACAGGTACCAGCGGGCCCGTTTTTCCGCCACATGCTGGTACTTGTGGTTCTCCAAGTACCAGCATGCGGGGGAGGCTTGCTGGGACTTGTAGTACTGCTACTAAAAACAATATCTTTACATTTTCAACAAAGGCTATCAGCCCCCCATCCGCAGCCCATTGGATGGGGGGGACAGCCTCGGGCTTCACCCCTGGCCCTTGAGTAGCTGGGGGGGACCCCTTGATTGAAGGGGTCCCCACTCCCCCAGGGTACCCCGGCCAGGGGTGACTAGTTGGATATTTGATGCCACGGCCGCAGGGCACTGTATAAAAGTGACCTCCGGCTGTGGCATTATCTGTCCAGCTAGTGGAGCCCGGTGCTGGTTTTAAAAATACGGGGGACCCCTACTCTTTTTGTCCCCCGTATTTTTAGAACCAGGACCAGGCGCAGAGCCCGATGCTGGTTGTTTAAATATGGGGGAATCCCTGTCAATTTTTCCCCCATAATTCTGCAACCAGGATCGGCTCAAAGAGCCCGAGGCTGGTTATGCTTAGGAGGGGGGACCACACGCATTTTTTTTTTTAAAAATAACCACTTTCCCACCCCTTCCCACTGATATACATGCACGGATCTCATGGATCCGTGCATGCCTATCCAATCGCGGATCAAAAAAGCAGGTCTGTTTTTTTTTTAGCACTTTTTTACGAGTTGTAATTTTTCACGGCAGTGTTTTATTTTTTTTTGCTTTGCACTTCTTAGTAAATGACCGAGATTCATACTTAAACAGCCGCGTTTTGACCGATGGTGTATTCATTCGTAATTTTTTTGTTGGACTTCCAAAAAAATACGAATGCCCTCATCACTGCCGTGATTTGAGTTTAGTAAATTACCGAGATGACACTTTGAAGAAAAAACGGCATCTCGGTCAAAATCGGGACCTTAGTAAATATACCCCAATGTCTTACTCTAAATCACTATACAATAAAGTGCTTCTTCAGGCTGGTGAACCCTTGTCCATCCACCTTTATTCCTCCTCTTTATATTTGTAGTAGATACAAAGGGATCCTTATGCAAAGGTCATCCAGGTGTCTTCACATAAACTAGCTTTGAACCCCACCACTTTATACTTATCATCAATGAAGGGCTCAAATTCACAAAACAGAGAAAAAGGAATAGCTGTCTTACCTTTTGTCTAAAAAGACGTATTTATACAGATGTGTCCACTATTACCTTTCTGAAAAAAGTATCATTGCCTGCCGTTCATGGCACGAGATAAGCTTTCCTCTCAAGATATATACACGGCAAGCCATGTGTATCTCATCTGAAATATAGTGCAGTATCACTTTTCAGACAGCAGGTGGCATTTTCAGAAACTGAGCAAGCAGAAAGTCTGATAGAGAGATTCTAGAGGGAGTAGTTCAGACCTGATTCTAGCAGCATTTTATTTGCAAATTGGCAAAACCATGGGGGTCATTCCGAAATGATCGCACGCTAGTTTTTTTTGCAGCCGTGAGATCAGGTCAAAACTGCACATGCGTATGCACCTCAATGCGCATGTGCGTCGTACGGGTACAAAGCGGATCGTTGCTGAGCAATGGATTTAACGAAGAATCGATTCGCACAGCAGATCGCAAGGAGATTGACAGGAAGAGGGCATTTGTGGGTGGCAACTGAACGTTTTCTGGGAGTGTTTGGAAAAACGCAGGCGTGTTCAAGCGTTTGCAGGGCAGGTGTCTGACGTCAATTCCGAACACGAACAGGCTAAAGTGATTGCCCCGAATTTACGTCAGACACCCACCCTGCAAATGCATGGACACACCTGCGTTTTTCCAAACACTCCCAGAAAACGGTCAGTTGACATCCACAAATGTTTTCTTCCAGTCAATTTCCTTGCGATTGTCTGTGCGAATGGATTCTTCATTAAATCCATTGCTCAGCAACGATCCACTTTGTACCTGTGCGACGCGCCTGTGTATTGCGGTGCACACACATGCACAGTTATGACCTGATCACAGCGCAGCAAAACAATTTAGCGTGCTACCAGGTCTGCATGACCCCCATGGTTTTACCCATCTGCTAACAAAATTGCAGCTATGGGGGGGTCATTCCGAGTTGATCGTAGCCCTTGGCTAGTCCGCCCCGCAGGTCAGTTCCGCTTCCCCCCCGCAGAAGTACAAAAGCATTGCACAGCGGCGATGCTTTTGTACTTCAGGAGTAGCTCCCGGCCAGCGCAGCTTTAGCGTGCTGGCCGGGAGCTACTCATTACTACACGGCCCGCAGCGGCTGGTCAGCAGCAGCGATCGGGTCAGAATGACCCCCATGAGCCGTATGTGCAGGGCAATTTATCCATCATGCACATGGGAATATCAGCTGCAGCAGCTAATTGAGAAGTATTAATATTTTTCCAATACATCTCTCATACTAACTTCCAACATGTACCTGGCTCAATGTTGCCTATATGTTTGAAAAAATCTTTTCCCTTATGATTGATAATGTGCTGATGAAGAGTTCATACAAACTCCACACAGAGATTCAATATGGAAATTATGATACTAACTAAAAGGCACTACTGATAATTGTCATTTTTTACAATTGTTTGGTGGTTAAGGTGCGAGTAGAGAGAATTTTTGGTATTTCAATACCGCATATATTTCACTGGGATCTGGTCTGAAGATTGACAGTGTCTGCCATACAAGTGGGTGCTGCGCCTGTCTGCCACAAATCAGTCCAGTGCTGAGGCTGTGTTGCCATAATAAGTCACTGGGTGCTCTGTCTGCCATACAAGTGGGTGCTGTGCCTGTCTGCCACAAATCAGTCCAGTGCTTGGGCTGTGCTGCCATAATAAGTAACCGGGTGCTCTGTCTCCCATACAAGTGGGTGCTGCACCTGTCTGCCACAAATCAGTCCAGTGGTTGGGCTGTGCTCCATAATGAGTCACTGGGTGCTCTGTCTGCCATACAAGCGGGTGAAGAAACATGAGACCGAGGGCCTGATCAGCCATAAGGCTGCAGCCTGGATAGCTGAGTCCTGGGGGGGGGGGGAGACGGCCCTTCTAGGAGACAGATGCTAGGGGTATTATTAGACCATTACCCAGCGCTACCCAGAATGAGCATGTAACCCCCTGGCACTAAACATGTAACCCCTATGGCAACAAGCATATGTAAACCCTGGCAATGAGCATGTAACCCTTGGCAACGAGCATGTGACCGGGTCCGACTTCCGGTCAGCAGAATCACGGATGCCGGTGGCTTCACCTCCCACCTCTAGCCACCAACAGCACCGTGGGCAGCAACATGGACATCCATATGTGCAGGGTAATTTATCCATCAGGCACACGGGAATATCAGCAGCGGCAGCTAATTGTGAAGCATTAATATATCTCCAATACATGTGGAAGTGCCAGTAGTGTCCTCGGTGCAGAGGTGCAGGTGGTGTAATCAGTGCAGGAGGGCAGGTAGTATCCCCAGTGCAGGAGTGTCGGTAGTGCGGGAGATGTCCTCCTTGCACTTGGTTGGTGGTACCATGGACACTTATGGCACTCCCACACTGCCGGCACCCCGTAACTACTGCAAGGAGGACACCTCCCACACTGCTGACACCCCTGATCTCCTGCACCGAGGACACTTCTGGCACTCCCACACTGCCGACACCCCTGAACTCCTGCACTAAGGACACCTCCAGTACTCCCGCACTGCCGACACTGGCAGCACCCCAGCACTGATTACACTGCCCGCACTGCCAGCACCCCATAACTCCTGCACTGAGGACACCTCCCACACTGCCAACCCTGCTGGCATCCCTGCACCAGGGACATGTCTGGCACCCCAACACTGCCGACACCTCTGAACTCCTGCACTAAGGACACCTCCAGTACTCCCGCACTGTCAACACTGCCGGCACCCCTGCACTGAGGACACCGCCGGCAATGCCTGCACTGCCAGCACCCCTGAACTACTGCAATGAGGACATCTCCTGCACTGCCGACACTGCCGGCACCCCTGAACTCCAGCACTGAGGACATCTCCCTCACTGCCAACACTGATAGCACCCCTGCTCCGAGGACACTTCTGGCACTCCCACACTGCCGACATCCCTGAAGTCCTGCACTAAAGACACCTCCAGCACTCCTGCACTGCCGACACTGCCGGCACCCCTGCACTGAGGACACTGCCACCACTGCCCGCCCTGCCCGCACTACCAGCACCCCTGAACTCCTGCAAGGAGGACACCTTCTGCACTGCCAACACTGCCAGCACCCCTGCACTGGGGATACTGCCAGCACTCCTGCACTAGGACACCTCAGCAGGAGGCGTCCTGCTATGGAAAACCATTCACTCCCACTGACATCGCTGGGCAGGGGGAAAATCTCTCAGTGTGTATGTGCTGAGTGATTTTCTGCCCAGCGATATCGGTGATCATACAGGCTCAGAAAGATCACTCAGCACACAAAG
Organism: Pseudophryne corroboree; assembly: GCF_028390025.1. Taxonomy (NCBI): domain Eukaryota; kingdom Metazoa; phylum Chordata; class Amphibia; order Anura; family Myobatrachidae; genus Pseudophryne; species Pseudophryne corroboree. Next base: position 20,297,020 of record NC_086449.1, read on the forward strand.
CTGCACCAGCTATGTGTGCTGAGCGATCTGTCACTGCCCGTTTTCGCAATAGAGAAAACATGGGCGATGACTGGATTTTTCAATCAAGCGGAGATGCGCATCACTATCGCTATAGTCCATACACACATAGCGATTTGTGCTGAATTTCTAAGTGACTCAGTCAAATCACTTAGAAAAGCAGCTCAAATCGCTATGTGTGTGTGATCATATGCAGGTCGTTCTGATGTACAGTATGGCCAGCTTTAGAGTCCAATTCCTAATTGTGTAGGTGTGAAAATCTCAGTGTGAGATACCTTTGAAGTAGATTCCTTGGGGGATAGAGATACAGCACAGTAACATGTATTCTGGGTGGGGGAAGGGCTGTTGTCCTGGAATTTGAAATGAACAGTGAAATTTTAGCAATTCAGAGCCTCAGTTTATTAATGCAAAAATTTGAGTTATTTGTTACTCAGAACACAGAGGTGAATGAAGTCTAAAGTGACATTAAAGAATAAGTTAATTAAAACTTAATAGTGCTACATAGTAACGGAACATATTACAAGACTTTGCAATGATAAAATAATTCCAAATAAAGAGTATAAATATACTGTAAGTTAGACGAAAATGAATGCAATCACTTGGATGCGTTGTACAATCCATACACAATTACAGTATACAGTGTTGCAGAGGTGACTACTTTTTTTTTTAAAAACAATTTTCAAGATTGCATAACAAATGTAATACTAGGGTGAAGTACATGTTACAGATAAAATATAACAAATTAATTTAAGCAGGTAGTCTAATTTTGATACTTCAAGCATTTGCAGAAAGGATGAGTACGATAAGTAAAGGGCCCTTTATGCAAATTCTATGCATTATTCGTTTGCATACTGTCTTTTTTGATGTGTCGACATATGGCCTGTCGACCAATATTGGTCGAGCTAATGACTGTTGACCTTCTTATTGTAGACAATATGACCCATTCCAATAACATGCAGCTGGCTTGTCCATTTCTTTCTATAATCACTGGCAGCACAGAAAATTAATGATCTACATAATTATTACAGGTCAGGGGGTCAGCAGTGTGGGAGTGCCAGAAGTGTCCTTGGTGCAGGGGTGCCAGCATTGTTGACAGTGTGGGAGGTGTCTTCAATGCAGGAGTGCTAGCAATAGGTGTGCCGGCACGGCGGGGGTGTCAGCAGTGTGAAAGGTGTCCTCATTGCAGGAGTGCCGGCAGTGCGGGCGGTGTCCTCATTGCAGTAGTTCAGGGGTGCTGGCAGTGTGGTAGTGCCGGAAGTGTTCTCTGTGCAGGTGTGCTGGCAGTGTCGGCAGTGCGGGAGGTGTCCTCATTGCAGGAGTTCAGGGGTGTCGGCAGTGTGGGAGTGCCGGAAGTGTCCTCGGTGCAGAAGTACCGGCAGTGCGGGAGGTGTCCTAAGTCCATGAGTGCTAGAAATAGGTATGCCGGCAGGCCGGGGGTGTCTGCAGTGTGGGAGGTGTCCTCATTGCAGGAGTGCTGGCAGTGCGGATGGTGTCCTCATTGCAGGAGTTATGGGGTGAAGGCAGTGTGGGAGTGCCAGAACTGTCCTCGGTGCATGGGCGTCAGCAGTGCAGGCAGTGCCGGTGGTGTCCTCAGTGAAGGGGTGCCGGCAGTGTCGGCAGTGCGGGAGTACTGGAGGTGTCCTTAGTGCAGGAGTTCAGGGGTGTCGGCAGTTTGGGAGTGCCAGAAGTGTCCTCGGTGCAGGGGTTCCAGCAGTGTTGGCAGTGTAGGCGGTGTCCTCAGTATTGGAGTTCAGGGGTGCTGGCAGTGTCAGCAGTGTGGGAGTGCCGGAAGTGTCCTCAGTGCAGGGGTGCCAGCAGTGCGGGAGGTGTCCTCAGTCTAGGAGTGCTGGCAGTATCCCCAGTGCAGATGTGCCGGCAGTGCGGGAGGTGTCCTCATTGCAGGGGTTCAGGGGTGCCGGCAGTGTGGGGTTGCCGGAAGTGTCCTCGTTGCAGAAGTGCCGGCAGTGCGGGAGGTGTCCTCAGTCCATGAGTGCTAGCAATAGGTGTGCCGGCAGGGCAGGGGTGTCGGCAGTGAAAAGGTGTCCTCATTGCAGTAGTGGCGGCAGTGAGGGCGGTGTCCTCATTGCAGGAGTTCAGGGGTCCCGGCAGTGTGGGAGTGCCGGAAGTGTCCTCTGTGCAGGGGTGCCAGCAGTGTCGGCAGTGCAGGAGGTTCTTAGTGCAGGAATGCTGGCAGTATACCCAGTGCAGGAAGTGCCGGCGGTGTCCTCAGTGCAGTGGTACTGGCAGTGTCGGCAGTGCGGGAGTACTGGAGGTGTCCTTAGTACAGGAGTTCAGGTGTGTCGACAGTGTGGGAGTGCCAGAAGTGTCCTCGGTGCGAGAGGTGTCTTCAGTGCAGGAGTGCTGGCAGTATCCCCAGCGCAGGGGTGACAGTAGTGTCAGCAGTCCGGGGTGCCGGCAGTGCGAGAGTGCCGGAAGTGTCCTTGGTGCAAAAGTGCCGGCAGTGTCGGCAGTGCAGGAGGTGTCCTCAGCACAGGAGTGCTGGCAGCATCCCCAGTGCAGGGGTGCCGGCAGTGTCGGCAGTGTGGGCAGTGCCGGCGGTGTCCTCAGCGAAGGGGTGCCGGTGACTTACTTACCTGCTGCAATGTTTTCAGCCTGTTCGGTCCTGGCTCTGACGTCAAACACCCGTCCTGGACATGCCTGCGTTTCTCTCATCACGCCTGCGTTTTTCTTACCATTCCCCGAAAACGTCTGTAAACGGGGAGTTGATGCCCAGGAACCCCCTCCACCTGTCAAACTTTGTGCGATCATTGCAGCAATCGCTTTTTTCGGTTCCAGCGTAGTTTCCCGGCGACAGCCGTGAGTGCGCATAGCGGCCATCGTGCATGTGCAGTAGGGACCCTATTGCAGCTGTGCGAACGACGACCCGCTGCGATTGGGTCGTAATGACCCCCTAAGTCCAGAACTACTTAGAAACTGCACAACATTTTTTTTACCCTAACAGGCCTGCACAAGTGATCAAAGCCTTGCTATGGTAAAAAAAAACAACCCCCATAGGCGGAGGTTAGTTGGTCGCACGGGCTGCAAAAAGCAGCTTCGTCTGATCAACTAGTAATGAGGCCCTTTATCTGGAAATATTTTATCATTGCAAAATCTTATAATATGTTCTTTTACTCTATAGCACTAAGGTTTTTATTAACTTATTTAATTTCACTTTAGACTTCATTCACCTCTGTGCTTTGATCAACATACTGCATAGTAAGCAAGGACGTGCCCACCGCACTTCACTGATAGTAACATCCCCCAGCCAGGATAAAATCTGTACCCCCCAAGGAGTCTACTTCAAAGGCCTCTCATACTGAGATTTTCACACCTACACAATTAGCAATTAGACATTAATGCTGGCCATACTGATTACAGTGTCTATTTAACAGCAATGTTAGTGCAAAGCTATGTTACGTGATGCACTGGCCACACAGTGGTGAAACTATGAATTGTCATGGCACAATATGATGGCACAAAAACACAAGGAATATATGTCATGCCAAATTTACTACCATGGCACTGTTTTCAGAAAGGTAATAGTGGACACATCTGTACAATGCACTCACATATCTACTACTGTTAGTGGAGTCCCCTGGAAGCATTGCATTGGCTACCAATTTCCTAATTGACCACATGGTGTAGGTCTATGACTAGAATAAATCAGGTCCTGGATACCAGTGATTTAGGAATCTATTTACTAAGCCTCGGATGGAGGTATAGTGGAAAGAGAAAAAGTACCACCCAGTCAGCATCTAACTGTCATTTTTCAAACCTAGGCTGTGACATGGCAGTTAGGAGCTGGTTGGCTGGTACTTTATCTCCATCTACTTTATCTCCATCCAAGGGTTAAGTAAATAGACCCCTTAGTCCCAATCAGCAGATAGTTAGACATTGTCTACCTTAAGGCTTGTTCCCACTATTTGATTAATTCACCTTAGGAAGTAGGTGATCACTTCCATATTGTCCCATTGACATCATTTCCAGGTATATTATACATTTTTATATTGTTTATTAAGGAAAATCCAAATTACAACGTTTTGAAATTTTTAAATATAGAATAGTCCTCTAAAAGTAATCTACTTGTGGTTTGATATACAAGTTTGAAGCTAACATCCAACAACTTCTCGACAAAATTTAACTCATCTTTAATCTTGTTCCTACTTCACGACTCTACTAAATTTGAACTTTTTACTAGGTGAGATGTTTAATTCTGATGACGAGTGAAATTAGTAAAACACAGATAAAAAGTAGGACATGCATGCAAATTAACATAAAAATATATTTTTTATTACTACTTCTGTCACTTACAGTACGTATTCTGTATCTTCTTTTTAGTTCATATGTAATTATGACCAAAATACTTTTTGTAATGTAGGATGCAATTGACACTTTCCCTGATAATTAAGTTACTTTTAATAGAGCAAATAAATATATTGAAAATATTACAAAGTAAATACTGTGTAATAATTTTTTTTTTTTATCTTTTCATGTTCAATTGGAGCTAAGTAATTTCCAAATGGTAAATCTAATCTCTTTATTCCTCAAACTGTATATGACTGGGTTAAAGAGAGGTGTTACCACAATGTATGAAAAGGCAATCAATTTGTTTATAGTCAAGGAATGTCTGTTAGCTGGAACCAAGTAAATAGTGATCAAAGTTCCATAGTACATGGTCACAACGGAGAGATGGGAGCTGCAAGTGGAAAAAGTTTTCTTCCTACCTTTTTTAGAGGAGATACTGGAAATTGTACTGACTATACAGATGTAACTAATAACAACTAAAATAAATGGGATGACCAATATAGGAATAGCACCAAACAAAATCTCTAATTGTAGTGCATATGTGTAAGAACATGAAAGTTCAACAAAAGGAACAAGGTCACAGAAGAAATGGTCAATGACATTGGGTCCACAGAACTGAAGTTGGCACAGAAAGTTAAGAGTAATTTGTGTGATCATAAAGCCAAACACCCAGCAATAGATGACCAAACACTGTTGTAGTTTGATGTTCATGATGGTGCTATACCTCAGAGGGTGGCATATGGCCAGGTATCGATCATAAGACATGACTGCGAGGAGGTGACATTCTGAACACCCTACAGCACAGTAAATATATGTCTGTGTTATACATCCCATGATAGACATGGTGGCTCCTTCCAACCATATGACACGAAGCATGTTCGGGACAACAACAGTCAGGAACACAATTTCATTGAATGACAATTGCTGGAGGAAAAAGTACATAGGAGAATGTAGCTGTGGCCTGGTTACCACCAATACGATGATCATAGAATTTATTATGAGTGTTATAATGTAAACAATCAGTATCAGTAGAAATAAAATGACAGCATTGATGCCATTAATATGTGGGAACCCCAATAGTAAAAATTCAGTGACTGTTGTGTGGTTTTCATTATTCATTGTGAGATCTCTGAAAAAAAAAACATTCAGATGTCACAATGCATTCATATTATAAGATGATGAAAATGATGATGATGATGATGATGATGATGATGATGAAAATAAAGAAACATTATTTCAGATATCATGCTTGTTATATTGTATTCCTCCCAATGGTTTAAATACACTTACTTGGTTCTTCTATAACAGAGATACCAGAATTAGTGGTTCCCCTTGTTTGTATGAGTGGCTGCTATAAAAAATCCTGTCCTTTCTCTCAGAATTTATCAGTCACAGAGTGAATCGTACTGGGGTTCTGAATAACCCCCTCTAGGCTGTTGGAACAAGGGTGGACAAAATGGAAATTGCACATAGTCAAATTATTGGTCCATCACAGGTGCATTTAAGGAAAGGGCTAATGACTTAGCAAAAGAAACATGCATCCTTCAAAATAATAAAATGCTGAGATCTCATTCACACATCTTTGCAAATATATGATAAGCCAAATGCCGCACCAAGGGCCCTCTGGTCAGGTGGTCCTACACGACATAATAATCGCTCCATCTTAAGTCATGCATTCACATATTTTCAAATTGAGAACTAACTCAGGCAATCTCAGATCATCTAATACTATAAGGAACAGCATTTATTCAAACTACTAGTCTCATACATTCTTTTCAGAACAGTAATACCCCATATGGAATTAGCACATAATCATTTTTTGGTCCATCACAGATGCTTGTGAGGGATGAGTTAATTTAGACACAAAAAACCCTAAACAAATGACCCCAATATTCTGCAAATGGTCAGCAAAAGAGATAAACAGCTTACATAATAATAAAATGCAGAGGACATATTTGCAAATATACAGTATGATAAGCCGCCAGGTAGATCAGGGGCATCTGTTCAGCTGGTCCTACACTATATAGTAATAGCCCAACTTTGTTCAAATAAAGTGGATTTGTGGGGGCTTGGCATATATATGGCGCTTCTCTGTTGCTAGTAACAAAACATAGGCTATGTAAATGGGAAAACATTATTTATTTAAATATAATAGGAGGACACATAGCAGACATAACAATGATATACCTCCCAACTTTTGAAGGTCCAGGGTTTTGACATTCGTCCGAAAAAGGGGGCATGGCTTAGTGTGGGAAGGGCATGGCCATGGTCCAGGGGGTGTGGAGGAGCATCAAAGACCAGTTTTCAGCATTTTGGGGGCAAGCCCAGCGCTCCCCGATCAGCTGGGTAGCCCCCTGATCCCCTGACATCATTAAGTAGATGCCGTGCGCATGCGCACAACGTCTATTCAGTGATCACTGGCTGCTTTGCAAAGCAGCAGTGCAGTGGGTGATCAAAGCCTCCCACAACTACCCCCCGCCCGCAGGACACTGCAACCCGTGGGAGGGACAGCGGGACAGTGTCCAAATAGCGGGACTGTCCCGCTGAAATCGGGAAAGTTGAGAGGTATGCAATGATAACAATAAAGTTTTTAAGAACTTAAACTAGAGATCTTAGTGCTGTGCAGTGCCTAAGTGATAACAAATTTGCATAGATTTTAAAGAAGTTTGCAAAGAATAATGAAGCAATGTCTTGTTCTTTAAAAAAGAACTGGAGTCCTACTGGAGTAAGGAGTAGGAGCCACAGGTGTTAAAAAATGCAGGGTAGTCAAGACATACCCTGCATAGCCCCCAAGTCATATGTCCTACTCCGGATCAGGATTTCTCCTCGTCAGTCATGTAGATGGCAAAAGATGCTGGACACTAATGTGTTTCAAGACTGCTAGGGTCTCTTTTTCAAGGCTGATAGCCTCCCTTTGCCTGAGAGTCCTTATAAGAATGAGATCTAATGAGGTGGTGGTAATTATGGATCCGGTATTACCGAAACCTGGAATTGACGTTAGAGGGATCAAAAGAGTCTTTAAATTATATAAATTGTCTTTTGAGACATTGTGTTTTACTGTTATTAAACTCAATGGTGCAGTGGTGTAATTGGATCCGTATAGCCGGTAGTGTCATTTCTGCCCTTTTGGATTGGGATGGATGCGTTGTGGATAGCTGGAAGTTTCTGTTCTTCCATTTAGGATACTGGTGTGAATGCCATATTGTGTTTTCTTAGTGAAAAGGAAAGTTACGGACTGAAGGGATTTGTTTTCATGATGAAAAAAAAGTCGGAAGCATGGGGAGAGAAGTGGTATAGTGTTAATAAATAGTCTTTCTATTTTGTGTCCTGCATATTGTTTTAGTACATATGGGCGGAAATCCCAGTTGCACCATTTTTGCAGTGGGTTGAGGGGATATGGTCTATTGTGGTCTTTTTGTACAGTATATTCATACTGAAAATGGTCAATTCAGAAAAAAAACTTGTTTAGAGTGTACTTCATCTGTTTCTTCAATATTACCTTGGATATAAAAAAAAGATACTGTATTATTAGTGGGGAGTATAAAATAAGACATTAAGATCTTAGGAACAAATATACATATTGGTAAAGCAATGTGTGTAATAACTGATCAAAAATTGATCCGGTGAGTGGAATGTAATCTATCAAAGGGGTCATTGTATTCAAGATCTTTATTTAATTAATAAAAGGTCGTTTTTGCAGAGAAACCATTTGATTTCTGAATCTTGATTTAATCCAGTGGGGGTTAGGGTACGTAAATTATAGATCATCTTTATCGCATCTCAATTCTGGCAAGTGTTTTCTCAGTGTTGTGATTTCTCCAATTTGATGTAATGTGCCTCAGACCGACAAAATATTTGATGGAATTTGGGGAGCAGTTGTGTGTTGTTCGTAAATGTTCTAATAAATTATGTGTCTTTTTTATATTCCTCAGATGTTCACTGAGGTGGGTTTTGAGAAATATATATATATATATATATATATATATATTTATTTTATAGATGTAAATATCTAAGCAGTAGGTATAAAGAAAATGTTTTTTTTTTATTTCTGGGTATATTATCAAAATAAAGTAGAGAATGAAAGTAAGGGAAAGGGATATGGAGGGAAAACACAAAGTTATATGATTAATTGTAAAATTTTATAGATGTGACCTTATTGCCCATGGTTCTAGATATATGCAATATAATGCTAAATTAAACTGCAAAGAGTTAAGAAATAAAGTGTGTAAAATGGCAGAGTAGGGTAGGAGAAGGGAAAAAAGAAAGAAAAGGAAAGGAATAATAATGTGGTCTTCAAAAGCTAAAGTGCCAGGATGTAATGTATATCTGTATCCAATACACAGTATTTATGTATGTATGTTGTATGTATTGTCATGAAATTGTTAATATATTTTTTGGTATGTATTGAAAACGAGTAAATAAAACTAAATTTTAACAAAGAAGATCTTCTTCATTGCTGTTCCATGTAAACAGTATGTCATCTATCTAGCGCTACACTTAACTATCTGATTGATCCAGGATGTGATAAAAGAGATGTTGTGGAATACCCAGAAGGACTAAAAAAAGGTTGGCATAGCTAGGGGCAAAATGTGTGCCCATAGCCATTCCCTTCTTTTGAAGAAAGTAGCTGCCATCGAAAAAGAAAAAAATATTCTCCAGCATGACTTTGATGGATTGTTTAATGATGTTTTTCCTATCGTATGTGTATGTGGTATGATTTAAAAACCAGGTAATGGCCTCCTAGCCTTTGTCATGTTCTATAACCATATATAATGGAGTTATGTCTGCTGTGATTAGATACATGTCTGATTTACGGGTGATTTCCTGTAGTCTTCTTATTATGTCACCGGTGTCTTTTAAGTAGGCAGGAGTATTGTTTACCAGGGGTTGGAGCAGGCGGTCGATGAAGGTCAAGAGGTTGGAAGTCAGCGATCCCGTGCCAGCAATTATTGGGCAATTCTTTTAGATCTTCTGTAACCAGTTGTTTAAAAGTGTTGATGTTATTGCCTTTAATGTGTGCAGGATAGAAGTCAGAGGGCTTTTTGAAAGTCATCTTATTTTCTGAAGAAACAGTGGTCGTACCCTTGGTTGATGTCTCTATTGTTGGGGGATTATTTTATTCATACGGAATCATTTTTTCAAATATATTTTTATTTCATTTATATATTTTAATTTATGCACATCCACAAATTTGTTGGAAACATCTGGGGAGCAGTGGTTGCAAACTTCAATCTTTTTTTAAGGAATTTTTCTTCAAACCTTGTGAGAGGTCTCGAGCTTAGGTTTACGTTTTTTCCTTTTTCTTCCTCCATTATTGTGTGGAAATTCGGTGCATCATCAGTCGTAGATGTTATGGTATGGGTTCTGAGAGTGGATTAGGCGATGCTGCAAGGTTTGATGGTATTGTGGTTCTGCTCCTGGGAGCTTCACAGAGTGTTAGCAGGCATATTTAACAAAAAGGGTACTCCCCAAAGGGCCCTAAATATTGAGTGGATTTATGGGGGCTTGGCAGACATGTGGCTCTACTCTGTTGCTAGTAACAAACAGTAGGCTATGTAAATGTGAAAATAGTATTTATTTAAATACAGTAGGACACAGCATACATAACAATGATAACAGTAAAGTTATAATAAAAAAGTAATTTAAAAAAGAGATCTCGTGGCTGTGCAGTGCTTAAGTGATATAAACAGTATTTATATAAAGTATTCATGGGTTTTTACATTGGAAGCAAAAACTCATGTGGAGTCACACCAAGATCCTCCTGTAAGGAACCACATGGATCAACATTTCCTCCAGCTACTGACACCAAAGAGTACATGCCTTTCAGAACAGTGATAACCAAACTGGAAATTGTTTACAATCAATAAATTGGCCCATCACAGGTGCATTTTAGAGAGGGGTTAATCTAGGTAAGTAAAAGAAAATCCCAGGTTATTTGCAAATGAGTGTGACTGAGTCCTGGGGTGCTTCCAGGTGACCTTGTTCTCAATTTCATATGACTCAATGTAGGACTATTATTATGAATAGTAGGGCCTCCTGAGCAGTAAGGCCCTGACATGGTCGGTGTCTAATGAAATATTCACAAATCTGTGTGACTGAGTTCTCTTAATTTTTTTATTATGTACAGTACAGTAGGATGCAATTGTCTTTTGCTGACCCATTCCAGAGTGCCGGAAGACAGTTTTTGTTTCTTTTTGGGTATTGGCACAAGGGTAATTTTCTAGAAAAAAAAAACTATTGGCAAGGAATTTGTGTCACTACAGTGGTCCAAAAACAGTATTTGCATTGCACACCTACAGTGTGTGTTCTGGTGGAAATGTAGTTGCAATTGCACGAATCAAGTGCATAGTGAGCCAAAACAATAAATGCACTGCAAATATGTATTTTTCCCTTTGTTAATAAATTTATTGGCATAAAACTTGATTTTGAGAATTATATCTAGCATATAAAGAAAGTGTATTATACACTTATCTTCAAATACAGAACAGCAATATACATTTAGAATTGCATTTAACATACAAGGCAAGAATTACTCACAATGTTTTCATAGAGAATAATTACAGTAAATGACAATCTGGGGGGAAAAATTTGAAATTTATGGAAATTGTGAATTCTACACTGCTTTTAATGCAACAGACATGATGGTGTTTGGTTAGTAAAAAATTATTTTACATTCTTGCATGCAGCAGTTATAATGGTGACATGTATTAGTTTTGTTGATCAAGAGACTTTGAATTTAGTTCATGTAAATAGACAGACATACAGTATATAGCTTTAGCAGATATGTAATGAGAGTCATTTTTGAAAACGGTAAAAGGAGGAAATTACTATGGTCTGGAGAACCTCTTTGTGTTGTCTATCCTTCAGTATTTGTCTATTGTCCTTCATTATTTGACTACGGTAGTATTTCCTTAAACCAGTCTTTAGCGACCCCTAACAGTGCATGTTTCCAGATCTCCTAATTGCTTTACAAGTGTATTTATTACTTGCTGACACATTTTAAAAGCTAGTTATTACACTTGCGACACTGAGGTTATCTGTAAAACATGTTCTGTTAAGGTTCCCTGAGGACTGGAGTTATGAAATACTGTCCTACATTTTTTAACGTTTGTTATTCAACTACAGAATGACTAATCCACATTTTAGATATTCTCCTTACCAAATAAATTCATTCCTTGAATGTTTTTTGCTTAAGACACTTGCACAATACTTCAGCCATTAACGAATGTTCTTCAGAAATCTAGAAAATGAAAATGATCTTGGAGATGGAAAGGGATATGATTAGATTTTTGCAGGTGGGAGTTTTTCATGTTCCACTGATTTAGGGGATTCACTTGATAAGGCAAGATTCTTTTGTTGCACTACACAATTGGCAGTTCCGGTTGTTGCCCTATTCTCAGTTATCAGAGCAGCTTTCTGGATGTTAATGTAGAAGGCTTATGAAGAACTGTGAGCTTTTTATATATTACTGAATACCATGTGGATTATGTAAATTTGGACCATTAATAAGCTTTCCAGGGATATCATACTTACATGTAATTTTTTTTCCTAATGATAATTAGATAACCAGGGACAAATATTTACTGTACATGAGATGTTTAATGATAATAAGTATATATCAACACAAATGTGCTACACTACAGATTGTATAGATTGTAAACTTGCAAGTAGGGCCTTCCTACTTCTGGGGGTCATTCCGAGTTGATCGCTTGCTACGGATTTTCGCAGCGCAGCGATTATGGCAGGATGGGGCAAATCTGTGCATGCCTATGCTCCACAATGTGCATGCGCGTCGTACAAGTACAAAGAGCTTTGTGGTTTTGCACAGGTTTTAGCGACACTTCCAGATGCACTGGCGGACGCAAGGAGATTGACAGGAAGTGAGAGTTTCTGGGTGTCAACTGACCGTTTTCTGGGAGTGTTTGGAAAAACGCAGGTTTGGCTGGATGTTTGCTGGGCGCGTATCTGACATCAATACCTGGACCTTCATTGCAGCAATCATCGCACAGAATAAGTAACTACAGGGCTGGTCATGTTCTGCACAAAATGTATTTGCTGATGCACGGTTGCACAGGCATTCGCACTCCTGCAAAGCGAAAATACACTCCCCTGTTGGCGGCGACTATGCATTTGAATGGCTGCTAAAAGTAGCTAGTGAGCGATCAACTTGGAATGAGGGCCACTATGTCTGTCTGTTTTTGCCCAGTTATGTTCTATTACTGTTGTTCTAATTGTAAAGCACAACGGAATATGCTGCGCTATATAAGAAAATGTAAATAAATAATAAATAATACACTACCTGGAAGAAGAAACAGTTTTGACTCATTCATTAAAATAGGACACCATATGAACATTACAATATTTTTAGAGCATGTTCACAAATGGAGACTAAAATATGGCTGGGCTAATGTCTTGGACATTATCTACTGTATGTACTATAAAAAGTGGAATGGGAAATAAGGAATGTGGGGTCTAGATAAAGCTAAATAGGCAACTATAGATTTGGAAAGATAAAAGGAAAGTGTTGATGAGCAAAAATAGGGCAAATGAAAGAGAGGGGGAGAGGGTTCAAATCATGGCATTTCCTTTTGGTAAATGATTGTAAGCTGTACAAACAAGTCATTATTTAGGGTGGTAATTCAGATATTAAGAGTATGATATGCTTTATTCGCTTTGGATTTTATTACTGACAACCCTCTCTCCATTGTACACAAAACAATTTGAGTCATGGTGGACCACTTCTGCGAAGAGGCAAAGTTACTACTTTCATAGCCCTTAAGGGGGTTCAATCTTGACAAAAACAATATATACAGGTCAGCCAATAACTACATAAATGGCTCGAGAAGTGGGGCTGCTGGTAAGTTCAAAATTGAAGGGAGACACACTAACTGCCAGTGAGTCACTTTGGAATGGCAGTTGATGGCAGTTGGTGCGGCTCCCCTATTTGAAATTTGAAGTGACCTGCAGCCCCTCCTCTGGAGCTACTACTGATAGTCACTATAGCTAGATAACCAGTGCTGGCTCTGCTTGTACCTTTGTAGCATACAGTTTCAAAGTCACAGATTGAGAAACGTGTACTAAAAGCTAATGATTATGGTGTAAGTATGAAAGAGCCCAGAATTGGAAAAAAAAAACTTGCAATAAGATCTTACAATCTACAGTGTAGAGTCAGCCAGACAGGATACATACAGTACAGGAAAAATGGTGTGTAGGGAAAGAAAGGGCGCTTCACTGAAAGACAATTGCTGCCTCACGTTTTTCACTTATGGATCTATCCACAGATCCATCATAATATCTTGAGCAAACAGAGGGGATGTGAGTATGCAAGGGAAAAAGGTAAGAGTTCTGTGTTCTTAAATTGAAGCCCTCAGTCTGCTGAAGTCGCACACAGGAAATCTGGCAGAAGCAGGCAGCAAGGGAGTGTTCCTTTCCCTTCTGGAAAGACTGACAACACGATCCATCAATCAGAAAGGAGGAGATAGAATGAACCAGAAAGGGGGAATTGTGGGTAGAGGAAGTGGCTGGGAGAAGGAGACTGTGTGTGTGGGGAGGTGATGGGACACAGCTAGACTCACTGGAGGTTTGGGTATCATCCTCTCTCTGTGTCATCAGTGACCAGCCACTCTGTGTGCCCTGCTACAGCTGTCATTGCTGCCCAGGACTGGGAGAGATATAGAGCAGCTGGTAAGGACTTTGCTGAACTCTGAGTGGACTTTATTAGTATAATCCTGCTTGTTGGTCACTGGATTTCTGGGTCTCTCTGAATAAATATCACCTTGCTTTCATTGTAACCCGCTCCACTGTGTGATCCCTGAACCCCAGGATACCCTGGTCACCTGGTATCCTCACATTTGGCGGCAGCGGTGGGATATCACACAGTTCCTGTAGTGTTTCCAGGGAGCTAATACCACAGAATATCAGCATGGAGAGTCATCCAGCAGTTGTGGCCAGCAGTCAAGGGGAAAATGCAATGAGAGAGCAGGAGAAGTTTTACCATACAGCTCGGAAACCTCACCTGCTAGGATTTTATAAGATTAAGGGAATTGCTTATGATGGGACTGAGACCCGGGAAACTCTGGTACTGCAGTTGTTGAAGTGGGATTGGGTGCACCCAGAGGATCCCGACCACCTGAGTGATGATGAAGAGGGACTAACAGGCAGTGATAGCACTTCATCCAGTAAGTTACCAGAGTCAAACACTGCCACTCCCGCCATACTGCAGAGCTGGCTGGGGGTGCTAGGCGAAGGTACAAACCCACAGGAGAGAGCTGGAGTGATCCATGCTATACTAGGAGTACAAATTCCTAATGGCAGTCGAATTCTGGAGTCATCCCTAAGTTTTTAAAAAGAGAAGCGGAGCTTGGGATTTAAGGATGTTCCCATATTTCGGGAGAATGAAACAGACATCGACACTCACCTCCATATCTTTGAAAATCTTATGGGGGTGCATGGAATAGAGCCAGCTGACTGGCCAAAATACTTGGGGCCAAGTCTCACTGGCAGAGCTTCGGAAGCCTACTGGGCCCTAACTCCCCAGGAATGTGAAGTCTATGCCTATATAAAGAATGCATTGCTAGCTAAATTCCAGATCACTGCAGAATCTAATCTCAAATTCAGGACACTGAATAAAGGTGGAACTGATTCCTACCAGGAGTTTTGCTAGTCAGCTTCGGCAAGCCTGTGGTAAATGGCTTAAAGGAAGACAGGCCTCCAGTTTGGAGCAGATCGTCCACCTAATCATAGTAGAACAGCTAATGATTAAGATGGCACCAGAGGTACGGGAGTAGATCGCAGACAAGAAGCCCAGTACACTTATGGATCTTGGAGGTTGGGGTGTCATCCCCTCTCAGTGTCATAAGTGACCGGCCACTCTGTGTGCCCTGCTACAGCTGTCATTGCTGCCCAGGACTGGGAGAGATATATAGCAGCTGGTAAGGACTTTGCTGAACTCTGAGTGGACTTTATTAGTATAATCCTGCTTGTTGGTCACTGGATTTCTGGGTCTCTCTGAATAAATATCACCTTGCTTTCATTGTAAACCGCTCCACTGTGTGATCCCTGAACCCCAGGATACCTAGGTCACCCGGTATCCTCACAGGGGATGTAGTGAAAGAGATGGTGCTTGTGTCCCAATCACCAGAATACTCCTTTAGAGTGTTGACTACAACCACCTTACTGCCTTTCTTTCCTCCCACTCACTGCTTGACCCATTCCAGTCTGGCTTCTATCCTCTCCTCTCCAGTTAAACTACCCTCACCAAAAGTCTGCAATTAACTCCTTGCTGCTGAATTCAAGAACCACTACTCTCTGCATATTCTCCTTGACCTTTCTGCTGCTTTTGACACTGTAGGCCACCCTCTCCTTCTGCAAATCTTTCAATCCCTTGGTCTGTGTGATACTGCCCTCTCCTGACTGTCCTCCAACCTCTCTGACCATTCCTTCTCTAACTTCTCTCATGACTCCAACTCCCCCCACTTCCACTAACAGTAGGTGTCCATCAAGGTTCTGTTCATGATCCTCCCCTTTCCTCTCTCTATACATCCTCTTTAGGTGAGCTCATTAGCTCTTTTGACTCACAATATCATATTTATAATGATGATACTCAAATCTACCTGTCCTCCCCTGACCTCTCTCCTGCTCTCCTCACTCATATTTCCAACTGTATCTCTGCTATGTATTTTTGGATGTCCTAGCACTTTCTTAAACTTTACATGTCTAAGACTGAGCTGATCATCTTCCCACCCTCCCGCACAACCTCACCCCTCACAATTTAATTATCTATCGATGGTACTACTATCTTCTCTAGCCTAAGTGTGCTGTCTTGGAGTAATTCTTGACTGTTCCCTGTCCTTCAAACCACACAATAAACACCTCTCACAAACTTGCCATTTTCATCTCAACAATATTTTCAGGATCAGACCCTTTTTCACCCAGGATACTACTAAGACCCTTATCCAATCCAGTCATCTGCAGACTAGACTAATGTATTCCCCTCCTACTGTATGTGGCATTCCTGACAAACACCTTTCTCCACTCAATCCATCCTCAATGCTGCCGGGCTCATCTTCCTCACCAAATGTACTATGTCCACCTCCCTTCTCTTGCAAGCCGTTCACTGTCTCTCCTTCCCTTTCAGAATCCAATTCAAGCTACTCACACTCATTTACATAGCCTTCATCCACTCCTCCCCATTTACATCTCTGACCTTAACTCCATTTACACTCCCACCCAGTCTCTTTGCTCCACTAATGCACACCGCCTCTCCTGCCTGCTGATTACCTCCTCCCACTCTTACCTCCAAGATTTTTCACATGGTGCTCCCTATCTCTTGAATGCTCTACCTCTCCATTTCAGACTCACCACCTCTCTACAAAATATTAAATGGTCTCTCAAGACCCATTTCTTCACAAAACTCAGTCAACTTTCATCCTAACCCCCTGTCTCATGCTCACTGTCTACCCCATGTGTGTCACCTCTGTCGGTCTGCTCCTCCCCTTTAGAATATTAGCTCTCTCTTCTACTCCATACTCCCTTTGACTGCACCAAATCCTGCAGTTTTCTGCTACCCTTATACTGATTTTACTGTCTTCTGCTGATGCAGCTATGTTTATATACACTGTGCTTGTCCTATATTGTCTTGAACTGTAAAGGCCCATACACATTAGACGATGTCGCTCTGTGAGCGACATCGTCTAATGTTTCCCCCTCCTGGGCCAGCCGGTCGGCGGCCGCCTGTACGCACTGAGCGATATGACCGCTCATATCGCTCAGTGACGTCACGCCCCCGCCAGCCCTGCATGAAGGTCGTGGACGACAGTCCACATCCTTCATGCATGCCCTACCGACAGCGACGATCGTTGCCGACCCGCGGGGCCGCGCATCGGTCATCGCTGGCGGCATACACACTTAACGATATAATGAGCGACGTCGCTCAAGGAGGGGGAAAATGAGCGACGTCGCTCATTATATCGTTAAGTGTGTATGGACCTTAAGTCACTGTTTTCTTGTTTTGCCTATTTGTTTATGTACTCTGTCACTGGGAGCTGCACATCCCTTGTGGTGCCATATAAATAAAGAATAATAATAATAATAATAATAATCTGATGGGTTTTAAGCCATGACCCCATTCTTCACAGTGGAAGTCATCCACAACTATAATTTCCATTACTGTTTACTTCTTCTAAAGGCCAAGCTATTAATTATTCAGACTTTACTACTTTCTTCTTTTCTATGCATTTAAAAGTACATGCATACATACCAAGACAAAAATAATATATATAGGTCATCCACTTACTGCATGCAAATATAGTCACTATAGCTAAATAGCCCTTACTGGCTTTGCTTGTACCCTTGTACTGTAGCATACAGTTTAAAGTCACTGATTTAAATATGTGTAGTAAAAGTGAAATATTATGGTGTACGTAAGGAAGAGCAAAGAAGGGAAAAAACCTTGCAATAAGATCTTACAATCTACAGTGTAGAGTCAGCCAGACAGGTTACATAGAGGGGCAAGTCAATGAGCCACAGTAAATTCCATAGCAAATACGCTAAAAGGTTGCTGCAAGAATCATCTCTGAATGCCTTTGGCATGTTCATCGGCATGGTGCCAGGTCCTGCCATGCTCTGCCATACCCTTACATTCACTAGGCTCCTCTGCATTGCTGGTGCTCTGGGTTTAGTTACTTTCTGTTGTACAGTAGAGGCTCTTTGTAAGGACAAGTATGGACTTTTGTTGCTTTAAGGTCATGTTCACATTACTGCTGACACAAAACTAAAATCATCCCCTGTCTATTTAAACCCTTCTCTATATGCCATCCAGTGCAACAGTGTGAGGTCTAATTCCTTTGTTCGAGATTCCTATTTATTGTGTTTCCCTTCTCTGTTTGTCATCCAGATCAAGAGTGTTACATTATGTCTAATTCCTTTGTTCCAGTGTCCTGTTTAATTTTTTTTATTCTAGCTACCTATTTATGACCTCTTCCTGTACCACCATATAAAGAATATGTGTCTGTGACCTGTCCTGTGATTAAACTTCCATTAACCTTTGCAAGGCCTGACCATTCTTTTGAATTCTCAAATATGCTACTCATATTAAGGGGTCAATTGGAAGGCTGAGATATGCAGGCTTCCAGAAACTTTATTCAAACCTGATCGCTCGCTAGGTTTTTTTTTTTTTGCAGCTATGCGATCAGATAGTTGCCGCCTATAGGGGAGTGTATTTTTGCTTTGCAAGTGTGCGAACGTACGTGCAGCCGAGTGGTACAAAAAAGTTTTATACAGTTTCTGATATGCCCAGAACTTATTCAGCCGCTTCAATCACTTCAGCCTTTCCGGGCCAGGAATTGACGTGAGACACCCGCACTGCAAATGCTTGGACATGCCTGCGTTTTTCCAAACACTCCCAGAAAATGGTCAGTTGCCACCCACAAACACCTTCTTCCTTTTAATCTCCTTGCGATCTGCTGTGCTGTGCCGGCAGTGTCCTCAGTGCAGGGGTGCCGGCAGTGTCGGCAGTGCGGGAGTACTGGAGGTGTCCTTAGTGCAGGAGTTCTGGGGTGTCAGCAGTTTGGGAGTGCTAGAAGTGTCCTCAGTGCAGGTGTTCCAGCAGTGTTGGCAGTGTGGGAGGTGTCCTCAGTGCATGAGTTCAGAGGTGCTGGTAGTGTCGGCAGTGTGGGAGTGACGGAAGTGTACTCGGTGCAGAGGTGCCAGCAGTGCGGGAGGTGTCCTTAGTCTAGGAGTGCTGGCAAAATCCCCAGTGCAGGTGTGCCGGCAGTGTCGGCAGTGCGGGAGGTGTCCTCATTGCAGGAGTTCAGGGGTGCTGGCAGTGTGGGAGTGCCGGAAGTGTCCTCGGTGCAGAAGTGCCGGCAGTGCGGGAGGTGTCCTCAGTCCATGAGTGCTAGCAATAGGTGTGCCGGCAGGGCGGGGTTGTCGGCAGTGCAAAAGGTGTCCTCATTGCAGGAGTGCCAGCAGTGCGGGCCTGTGTCCTCATTGCAGGAGTTCAGGGGTGCTGGCAGTGTGGTAGTGCCAGAAGTGTTCTCTGTGCAGGTGTGCTGGCAGTGTCGGCAGTGCAGGAGGTGTCCTCATTGCAGGAGTTCAGGGGTGCTGGCAGTGTGGTAGTGCCGGAAGTGTTCTCTGTGCAGGTGTGCTGGCAGTGTCGGCAGTGTTGGAGGTGTCCTCATTGCAGGAGTTCAGGGGTGCTGGCAGTGTGGGAGTGCTGGAAGTGTCCTCGGTGCAGAAGTGCCGGCAGTGTGGGAGGTGTCCTCAGTCCATGAGTGGTAGCAATAGGTGTGCCGGCAGGCCGGGGGTGTAGGCAGTGCGGGAGGTGTCCTCATTGCTGGAGTGCCGGCAGTGCTGGCAGTGTCTTCAGTGCAGGGGTGCCGGCAGTGTCGGCAGTGCGGGAGTACTGGAGGTGTACTTAGTGCAGGAGTTCAGGGGTGTCTGCAGTTTGGGAGTGCCAGAAGTGTCCTCGGTGCAGGGTTTCCAGCAGTGTTGGCAGTGTGGGAGGTGTCCTCAGTGCAGGAGTTCAGGGGTGCTGGCAGTGTCGGCAGTGTGGGAGTGCCGGAAGTGTCCTCGGTGCAGGGGTGCCAGCAGTGCGGGAGGTATCCTCAGTCTAGGAGTGCTGACAGTATCCCCAGTGCAGGTGTGCCAGTAGTGTCGGCAGTGCAGGAGGTGTCCTCATTGCAGTAGTTCAGGGGTGCTGGCAGTGTAGGAGTGCCGGCAGTGTCCTCGGTGCAGAAGTGCCGGCAGTGCGGGAGGTGTACTCAGTCCATGAGTGCTAGCAATAGGTGTGCCGGCAGGGCGGGGGTGTCGGCAGTGCAAAAGGTGTCCTCATTGCAGGAGTGCCGGCAGTGCGGGCGGTGTCCTCATTGCAGGCGTTCAGGGGTGCCAGCAGTGTGGGAGTGCCGGAAGTGTCCTCTGTGCAGGGGTGCCGGCAGTGTCGGCAGTGCAGGAGGTGTCCTCAGTGAAGGAATGCTGGCAGTACACCCAGTGCAGGAGTGTCGGCAGTGCGGGCAGTGCCGGCGGTGTCCTCAGTGCAGGGGTGCCAGCAGTGTCGGCAGTGCGGGAGTACTGGAGGTGTCCTTAGTGCAGGAGTTCAGGGGTGTCTGCAGTGTGGGAGTGCCAGAAGTGTCCTCGGTGTGGGAGTTGTCTTCAGTGCAGGATTGCTGGCAGTAACCCCATCGCAGGGGTGCTGGCAGTGTCAGCAGTCAGGGGTGCCAGCAGTGTGGGAGTGCCGGAAGTGTCCTCAGTGCAAAAGTGCCAGCAGTGTCGGCAGTGCTTGAGGTGTCCTCAGCGCAGGAGTGCTGGCAGCATCCCCAGTGCAGGGGTGCCGGCAGTGTCGGCAGTGTGGGAAGTGCCGGCGGTGTCCTCAGTGCAGGGGTGCCGGTGACTTACTTACCTGCTGCAACGTTTTCAGCATGTTCGGTCCTGGCTCTGACGTCAAGCACTCGTCCTGGACACGCCTGCGTTTCTCTCACCACGCCTGCGTTTTTCTTACCACTCCCCGAAAACAGCTGCAAATGGTGAGTTGATGCCCAGGAACCCCCTCCGCCTGTCAATCTTTGTGCGATCAGTGCAGCGATCGCTTTTTTTCGGTTCCAGCATCGTTGCCCGGCAACGGCCGTGCGTGCGCATAGCGGCCGTCGCACATGTGCAGTAGGGACCCGATTGCAGCTGTGCGAACGACGACACGCTGCGATCAGGTCGTAATGATCCCCTAAGACCAGAACTACTTAGAAACTGCACATTTTTTACCATAACAGGCCTGCACAAGTGATCAAAGCCTTGCTATGGGAAGAAAAACAACCTCCATAGGCGGAGGTTAGTTGGTCGCACGGGCTGCAAAAAGCAGCTTTGTCCAATCAACTCATAATGAGGCCCTTTATTTGGAAATATTTTATCATTGCAAATTCTTATAATATGTTCTTCTACTCTATAGCACTAAGGTTTTTATTAACTTATTATTTCATTTATTTCACTTTAGACTTCATTCACCTCTGTGCTTTGAGCAACATACTGTATAGTAAGCAGGACGTGCCCACCGCACTTCACTGATAGTAACATCCCCCAGCCTGGATAAAATCTGTATCCCCAAGGAGTCTACTTCAAAGGCCTCTCACACTGAGATTTTCACACCTACACAATTAGCAATTAGACTTTAAAGCTGGCCATACTGATTACAGTGTCTATTTAACAGCAATGTTAGTGCAAAGCTATGTTACGTGATGCACTGGCCACCCAGTGGTGAAACTATGAATTGTCACGAATTGTCACAACACAATATGACGGCACAAAAACACAAGGAATATATGTCATGCCAAATTTACTACCATGGCACTGTTTTCAGAAAGGTAATAGTGGATACATCTGTATCTACCTATTTATGACCTCTTCCTGTACCACCATATAAGAATCTGTGTCTATGACCCAGTCCTGTGATTAAACTTCCATTAACCTTTGCAATGCCTAACCATTCTTATGATTTCTCAAATATGCTACTCATATTAAGGGGTCAATTGGAAGGCTGAGATATGCAAGCTTCCAGAAACTAAGTCTACTGAATACCAACTTGTGCAACATCTTGATGAGAACCAAGAATATGCACCTCAACGCTATCCATACCAATAGTAAATTTATGAACACAATCCATCTATGCAGTCTACCGTGTGACAGGAGTGAAAGAAATGGTGCAATCTGGCAGGGGCACACATGTAGAAGTACACTTGTGTTTTAGTAAAAAAGGTGTGTTAGCTGTAAATATAGGGGGTCATTCCGAGTTGTTCGCTCGTTATTTTTTTCCGCAACGGAGCGATTAGTCGCTAATGCGCATGCGCAATGTCCGCAGTGCGACTGCGCCAAGTAAATTTGCTATGCAGTTAGGTATTTTACTTACGGCATTACGTGGTTTTTTCTTCGTTCTGGTGATCGGAGTGTGATTGACAGGAAGTGGGTGTTTCTGGGCGGAAACTGGCCGTTTTATGGGTATGTGCGAAAAAACGCTACCGTTTCTGGGAAAAACGCGGGAGTGGCTGGAGAAACGGAGGAGTGTCTGGGCGAACGCTGGGTGTGTTTGTGACGTCAAACCAGGAACGACAAGCACTGAACTGATCGCAGATGCCGAGTAAGTTTGGAGCTACTCAGAAACTGCTAAGAAGTGTCTATTCGCAATTCTGCTAATCTTTCGTTCGCAATTTTAAGAAGCTAAGATTCACTCCCAGTAGGCGGCGGCTTAGCGTGTGCAAAGCTGCTAAAAGCAGCTTGCGAGCGAACAACTCAGAATGGCCCCCATAGAAAGAAAAGGCGCAGAGTGCACAAATAGAGACTGTAACGTGTATTAGCAAATGTAATAGGATCAGTCCAACTGGTTTAGAAACTAAGCTATAAAAGTGAATGCAACAGCTTCAATAAAAGGAAAATGCAAATGTGATTGTCATGTTTAGATTAATCTGGAGCTTGACCAAAAACTGATGATATGCATGTCATGATCACACTCAGAACTCCTTCCAAGTCGAGGGGTCGTGATGTTGGTGTTTTGCAAATCATCCTAACAATAAAATATACGTCTGTCACCACCAAGGGGATTACTCTAGGAGGTGACTCCTCCCACAATGACCCTTCAGTTCCGCTCACCGTATAAACACTTTAAAAATCAGTATCATTCACAACCAAGGCTGTAGGTCTAAGAACACAGAAATTAAGAACTAGAAATTAAGTGTTCATTTCTAGAATAACGTCAAAGCTTTTAGGTACAATAAAAAAATTATTACCAAGATTTTGTTGATTATTAAACATACACTCAGATTACAGACAATAAAAAAAGGATTAAAACAAAGTTCAGATATCACCTTGGAATTGAACAATGTTCAGAGTAAGGTTTCTCCTCATAGAAGCTGGAACGTCCAACCTTAAGAGAATGACCATTGATTTAACACACATTTTTATTCTTCCAGCAAACTGTCCCTTGACACACATCCTAGAATTAATTGTTTGTGGCCTATGTTTGAAGGCCTTTGTGTGCTTGTAACTCAGTGTTTCACTGACAGATAAGCAGGGCTACTGAGAATTCACAACATTGTTTGTCAGAAGGGTCCATGATGTATGACTAGATCAGTAATATGGCAGGAAACCTTTAGGTGTCATTAATCTGCAGAGGTACATCACTGTCCCTTTTTGAAGAGAGTGGGACATCCTCAGACTCAGATTTTCGCCTTTGTCTTCAAAAGATCATATCCTCTGTACAGTCTTATTGTCTCCAGAGATTTTAATGGAAAGTGTCCCCTACATTTAACCTCATGCTGTGAAGCACAAACATACACTGGCTCTTTCCTTTGGCATGCAAATTGCACACAGGGCAAGTGGTTCTGCTAAGAATTTTCTATAGCTGAACAAACAAATAATTTAGTCAGCTGATACAATTTAAAAACACATACAGGGGATCATAACACATCATATACCTTTGTTAATACACAATTCCTTTATTAAATGGGCTTTACTACTGCAATGTCAATCAAGATTCTGGTTTCAATCAAAGAATGCATTTGGAGAGGTAACTGATTTAAGAAAGTTCATTAATCCCTGGTCTACCACTTTCTGACACTGATATTCTAGTTCAAGAAGGAAATTTAGTCATAGTTAGCCTGATTCTCACGCAAAAGATCAGTCAGTGGTATCATTTGTCAGATGCCCATCTTTGAGCTTATGCAAAATGCTTAGAAACGCCTACTGTTGTGTACATTCATACAGCCAAATGTGCAAGGACTGATATGCTCACTTTAGGTTCCCATGCATATTGTAATAGTGATTGGTGCCGCCTCATTCAGGAGCCTGGAAACAGCCCATCCTGGAGACGTTCACTAGTGGTAAATATTATACAGGTCTTTTATAGTGAAAACTACACACTGCAAATGCTTACTACACTAACTGACTGTTGCAACTGACAGTACTAACTGCAACAATTTTACCTTTATTAACCGTTACTGGGATGCTAGTAATGGGTCCAATCATTTATCTTAAGATATATTCATAAAGACCTGGCTGTGGATGGTGCACACATTCTTATAATAAGAACTTTCTAACAGACTATCTTTTATTATTAACTACTTATTTACTTTTTCTATGCTTATTTATTAGACCTTAGAAAGACAGCATAACTAACTGTATGTACTATTATGTGTATTTTTATTAAATATTCATTGTTTGTAATAAAGTCTCCCCGTTGCTTTGATAGGGATCTAAAATATAGTAGTTCTTAAACTACAAGCATTATTTGACTTTACAATGGAAACTTCACACATGTGCAAGGGCGGTTTTCAAATGTGACACCTGGTGGACAAACACCAGCATTGCACCTGCCGGAGACTCAATTCATTACACTGTGGCTGAAAACTTCACACTGCGACAAGGCACAGGGAAATGTAATGCTATTAGTTTTTTGCACTACACACCATACAGAGGATAGATGAGAGTGGCTTCTTCTGTACTTTGCCATCAGGTGGACCCTCGGAACTTGCACCAGCTCTATGGCAGTTGCAGTGTCTCTATCTGACTATTGCCTCCTATGCTTTCATCTGTGCATTTTTGAACACAGCTGCTTGCTTTGACAAGCTTGCAACACACACATAATACACCCACTGAACAGAGCATTCTTGCAAACACTAGTAGCCACCTCTGAGTGATCGCTCAGGAACACCCATCACTTTCTGACACATTTCAAATACCGTCTGACCCACTCACAACTGCACCTTTGTGCATATACTCTGTGCAATGCATGTGCCATAGGGGTTGTCAGAAAAGATTGTGTATGTAAGTGTATGTGTAGTTCTTACCAGATTATTTTAAATAAATATCTGAGCCCGGAAATAATTAAGTATGAATGTCTGATACCCCTTGAGATAAATAACAGATTCAACTTTGTAGGTATGTTTTCAGTTTTAAATTAATAAGGAAATGTTAACAATTGAAAGCTGATCATTTTGTCTGGTTAATGTATTTTTTGCTTGACAGAATGTTTTAGCAGCTGTGCAGCCATCAAGGAAGATGTTGGAAAGAGGAGATAGATTTGGGTGATACCACAGCAGAGGTGGCTCTGGATGTTGCATTAGTTACTTAGTTCACCTAGAGAAGATCTTCACTATGAGAAAAGCTGATGGCCCAGCATAGAGCTTAGATGTGTACTGAAGTTACTGGAGTAATAGAATGAGGTGTGGGAGCATGTTTAAAGGCTAGGAGGCTGGGAACAGTTCAGGACAACACCTGTGGACATGAGTGGAAAGAAGGGTCAGAAAGGAGGTGAGGTAGTAGTATTTGGCAGTGTATATTGGTTTATCTTTAATAGAAATCACTGAAAAAAACACAATTAGGTAATTTTCCCAGAGATCTTTGCATGCAAGGTAGTGATGTCTCTGGAAACACAGCACCGGTGCAATGCTTCTGGAGACCTGCACATGAGCAGAAGACTTAGAGTTGAGTAGCAGAAAGCCAGAGTCTACTGCACTGTCAGAGAGCAAGGAAAACCACATATACTTTGCACATGGACACTCTCCTTTCTTTAAACCATGCCCAAAGTTTGTGGGTGGGAGGGAGTTTGAATAGAAATTAAATTGAGATGTTGAGAGGAATGGTTCAGGAATATAAGGTTTTTAGAGGAGTTTAAATGCAATTATGCATTTGACAGGGAGACAATGGTGCAACATGGCAATAGTGTGATGATAGAAGAAAACAAGGTGGACAGCATTGATAACAATAGACTAAGAAGGAGCAAAATTGGAGGTTGGTAGGCCAGAGAGGTGATGGTCAGAGAAATCATTACAAGAAAATGAAAGTTCTAGTTGCTTACTGAATGAGAAAGGGAATAATTTCTAGATATAATGTACAGTATTATGAACATGGAGGTATCATGATTGTTATGGAAATAAGCAAACTTGATGTGGTTAAAGCAAAAGATGGCAAAGTTGAGAATTAAATAGTAACAGCAGATTTAAGGGACTGGGGAGATGGAAGTAATGACAGTGGGAGATGAGGAGATTAGCATAGATTAATCTGGGTCAGGGTATGGCTTGTTTGTGTTCCTGGCTTGGTGTCAAGGTTTGGAGGTGGCATCACAGGAAAATATAATAGACAAGGAGGCAAGATATAGGTCCTTCACAAGTTCTGGTCAGAACAGTTAGGGTTATGCAGGAACCAGTTATAGACTGAAGATTTCCTGGATCTCATAGGAGTTTGGCAGGAAGTAGCGCTGAAACTGGTGAACCATTTGGATGTCTGCTGGCTGTCATTGGTAAAAACTTTGCTGACACACTGGGCTGGTTCAGGTGAGGACCTGACTTTACAGTACACTGGAACTGGTTTGGAGTTGACTGAACACCAGGCTGGTACCAGTGCGAACTTGGCTGTCACACTGCCCTGGTTCAGGTGAGGACTTGGCTGTACACCTGGCTGGTACCATGAGAACTTGGCTCTACACTGGACTAGAACTGATGAGAAATATGCTGTACACAGGACTGGGATCTGCAAGGACTTGACTGTACAATAGACTGGGGTCAGTGAAGGCTTGACTGTATGCTGGACTGGTACTGATGAGGACTCGACTATAGACTTGACATGGTTTAATGAGTACTTGTCTATGCACTGTACTGGGACTGGCGGGGGCTTGACTGTACACCAGACAGGGACTGAATAGAACTTGGCTGTGCACTGTACTTGGACCAGTGAAGACTAATAAACGTGACAGCATCAGAGAGTAAATTGTGAGAGCATGGAAACTACATCACGTGGGATGCTGGGCCTGTTCACAAAGGCAGCACATGGAGACAGAGCACCTGATACTGCAACCAGAAGCCCAGAGGAAAGAACACCTGCAGCAGCCAAAACATCTTTGGAGAATATCACCCTCAGACCCCCACATCACACAGGCAAGTGGAGGTGGCTAGAGGAGGGTATAGGCAGCTGCATGCACTGACAGTCTGACACAACAAAACCGGGACATTTTGGCACTCCAAAAACAATCTTCAGGACATAGTGCAAATATTGGTAGCACAGCAGACCCTAGGGGAGAGTGTAGGGAGACAGATGGTCTGAGAGGTCTCTCTGTGAGTGACGGCTGCAGGAAGATTATCTTCCAGAAGCCCCCATGCTATGTATCAGACTGGAAACATTGCTTGCGACCAGATCAGATAATGCACCTGCGACTATGCCAGGCAAGTGGTTATTACTGTAGATATGTGAAACAAACATGTATGCACATACAAATCAGCATAGTCACAATCATTTTACTGTCTCTGCCACTCATTCAATATCTTCTCTTCAGATGATCAGTAATCTGACAAATGCCTCTTTCTACTCTATTCTATCCTCAATGCTGCTGTCCAGCACATCTTCCTCACAAAATTTACTACAACCTCCTCCCCTCTCTTACAAGCCCTACACTGGCTCCCATTCAACTTTCAGAATCCAATTCAAGCTTCTTACACTCACAAATTTAAAAATCCCTCACCTACTCATCTCCCAGTAACATATCTCTGACCTTATCTCCCTTTACACTCCCACCCGTCCTCTTTGCTCTGCTAATGCATGCTAACTCTCCTGCCTACTTATGACTTCTTCCACTCTTGCCTCCAAGATTTTTCACATGCTGCTCCCTTACTCTGGAATTCTCTACCTCGCCCCCTCAGACTCTCCACCTCTCTTCAAAACTTAAAATGATCTGTCAAGACCCACTACTTCATCAAACCCAGCTGTCTCTCATCCTAAGCCCTCTGTCCTACGCTCACTTTTTACACCACCTGTATCACCCCTGTCTGTCTGCCTCTCTTCTTTAGAATGTAAGCTCTCAAGAGCAGGGTCCTCTTCCCTCATGTGCTTTTCCTTATCTTACTTAATCTATCTTCTTTTGAATACTCTCTTTGAGGGCACCACATCTCTCGGTTCACTACCAACCTGTTAATTCAGTGTCGTCTGCTGATGAAGATATGTTTATATACCCTGTACTTGTCCTATTTTGTCTTGAATTGTAAGTCACTGTTTTCTTGTTTTGCTAATTTGTTTATGTACTTTGCATTTGGGCACTGAGGATCCCATGTGGTGCCAAATAATAAAGGATAATAATAATAATAATAATAATAATAATAATAATCTTTTGATTCCAAAGAATGCATTATAAATAATACAAAGATGATTTTACTGATTATGAAATATATTAGAATTGGTACCGTAACAATGTTGTAAAACAAAGGTTGCAAATTGACTAGTTTTTTTAGACTTTTAAGTCCATATTTTTGTAATGTTCACTTAATGCTGAGTAATTTCCCCATGATAACTCTCATTTCTTGGTTTTTCAAGCTGTAAATAATTGGGTTAAACAATGGTGTTACAACAATGTACAAAAGGGCAATCACCTTGTTTATGGTCAGTGAGTCACCAGAAGCTGGAACCAAGTAAATAGTGGTCAAGGTTCCATAGTACATGGTCACAACGGAGAGATGGGAGCTGCACGTGGAGAAGGTTTTCTTCCTACCTGTTTTAGAGGTTATCCCAAGAATAGTTGTAAATACACAGATGTAACTAATGACAACTAAGATAAAAGGAATGACAATTACAAGGACAGAAAAAATAAAAATGTCTAACTGTAGTGCGTAAGTGGAAGAGCAGGAAAGTTCAATGAAAGGCCCAAGGTCACAGAAAAAATGGTCAATGACATTGGATCCACAGAATTGAAGTTGAAACATAAAATGAAGAGTAATCTGGGTAACCAGAAAGCCAAACACCCAGCAATAGATGACCAGGGAATGTTGTAGGTTGATGTTCATGATGGTGCTATAACGCAGAGGGTTACATATGGCCAGATATCGATCATAAGACATGACAGCAAGGAGGTGACATTCTGAACATGCAAATGCAACATAAAGATAAGACTGAGCTACACAACCTGTGATAGAGATGGTGGCTCCTTCCAACCATATAACACGCAGCATGTTAGGAATGATAATAGTCAAGAGCACAATTTCATTTATAGATAATTGCTGGAGGAAGAAGTACATGGGAGAATGGAGTTGTGGTCTGGTGGACACCAATACGATGATCATAGAATTTAGTATGAGCGTCATAATGTAAATAATCAGTATCAGTAGAAATAAGATCACAGCATTAATGCCAATCATTTGTGGGAATCCCAATAGTAGGAATTCAGAGACTGTGTGGTTATCTTTACTCATTGTGAGTTCTCTGGATAATAACCAGTTCAGATGTTATATAATGTCTATGAATTGCTGTTACCATATGCTTATAAGGAGCTAACACTTGGGTTAAGTTGTCATATCATTTTGGGCCATATGTACTAAGCCTTGAAAAATGATAAGGTGGATGGAGATAATGTACCAACCAACCAGCTCCTGTCATTTTTTAAACACAGCCTGTAACATGATGGTTAGGAGCTGATTGACCGATACTTTATCACTCTCCTCTTTATCACTCTCTACGGCTTAGAACATCAGTTGTCGGAAAGCTCTCATCCATTACCAGTGAGATTACCTGGACTTTTAAATCAATGTCTAAGGTGCAATTTTTTTTAATCTGTATAAATGGAAACTATATAATTATGAATTATTTTTATGTTTGTTTTTCTGCTTCAAAATCCTCCAATTGAATTACTCTTTTAACAAAGAAGCATTTTGCAGTCCCAATGTCCAGTGTGTGTTTAGTTTACAAAAATAAGTAACAGAAACAACAGCATCCCTCCAAATCCACAACCAGATAATGTGATGAAGAGTTGAGCTGGTTTACACTTCAACAGAAAGACCACAAGTATGGAGATACCAAACTGTCTAGGTAGAAACCACAATAAACTTCCCCTTTTCCAAACATTTATCACCTCAGTGCAGAAAACCACTGGGGTTCTGCCTGCCTTCCATTCCCACCAGGCTGTTAGGGAATGGCTAAGGTAATTAACAAGTTTGGGATTTACAGTATTGGTTCCTTTCACAAATCAAGGTCCACAGCCAGCCTAAAACATTTTTGTAGAACCTTTGTGTCATCACTCCACATTACTGTATATTAACTGAACATGTTCTTGTTCTTGCCATTTAAGAATCTATGGTTAGCTACTGAATGTGGTGATAAAAAATAATCTCCTACATAGAATATGAATTCACTGAGCTAATTCTGTAACGCCAGACTAGAAATTTGGTAAAATTAGACAATTTCTATGGTCAGGATGACCAACTAAAAACAGTGTGAAAGCGACTGGCATTCTGTATTCTCTTTTTTTTCAGCAATAGGATATTTAATTTGCAGAATTCCTAAATCATGCAGCAAACTTTTTCTTTTTGATGAAATATTATTAGATTTTAGTAGTTTTGGATTGAGATGACTTTGTCGGCCTATAATGGACGTACTTTGGAGATCTTGGAAATGGAATAGGTTTTACAGGAAATACTTTATATATTTTGCTTTTCACAAACGGAAGTTCTAAATAACCCACAAATTGAAGATATTTCTTTGAGTCTTTCACTGTGGCAAGATTCTCTTAGTAGGATCCACATTTGCCGAGTAAGGATGTTACTGATTCCAGCTGTGGGAGCAGTTTCCTGGTTGTTAATGTTAAACTTGTGTGTAATAACCGTAGAAATCAGATCTCTGAGCTTTTTATGTATTACTGATACCATGTGAGTTGCCTGTTTTTGAATTCTAATCAGATATCCAGGGACATATATTGGCATGGGATTTGTCTTCTTTTATATAAACACACGGGACAAATACTTGCTTTGCAAATTGGAAGAAGAAATGTTTTTGAGTTTGTGTGTGTATTCATTTATTAAAACTATCATATTAAATGTCATTATGACTTTTCCAAGTAAAACAATTAAAAGAATAAGAACATGCATAGGGATACATGGGTAGGAATGATTCTGAGGTCTATTTACTAAGCCATGGAGAGAGAGATAAAGTAGAGAAACACAAAGTACAAGCCAATCCGCTCCTAACTGCCTTGCTACAGATTGTGTTTTTAAAAAAATGACAGAAGCTGGTTGGTTAGTTGATGCTTTATCTATCTCCACTTTATTTCTATCTAAGTCTTAGTAAAGAGACCCCTACGGATTTAAACAACAGACCATATTAAGAATGTATATTGCAGAAAACTTTTCCTGAGCGCGTGAACATTGCAGATACGCCCAAAAATAGTAAATTAAAACAACAAACCATTGTGTATTAGAAAAGCCAAATAAAATTGCAAATAAAGAATTGTAGACATTGCAAAAGAATGAGACATGGAAGAATAGAGGGTGGTTGGGAGTCACTGTCTTAAAGAGAAAGGACTCATAGGGGCTTCTGCAATTCAGACCTGCTCGTACGCTAGTTTTTTCGCTGCACTGCAATGCGCAGGCGCTTCGTGCAGGTAAAAAGCAGATCACTGCTGTGTGATGGATTTAACGAAGAATCCATTTGCACTGCCAATCGCAAGGAGATTGACAGGAAGAAGGCATTTGTGGGTGTCAACTGACCGTTTTCTGGGATTGGTTGGAAAAACGCAGGCGTGTCCAAGCGTTTACAGGGCGGGTGTCTGACGTGAATTCCGGGCCCGGACAGGCTGAAGTGATCGCAGCGGCTGAGTAAGTTCTGGGCAACTCAGAAACTGCACAAAACTTTTTTGTACCGCTCGGCTACACATGCGTTTGAACACTTGCAAAGCAAAAATACACGACCCCATAGACGGTGACTATCTGATCGTAGCACTGCAAATAATGGCTAGTGAGCGATCAGGTCCAAAAAAGCCCCATAGTACTTACTGTAAGATAGTCAAGCAGGCCATACATTTTCTGATGAAGTATTATGAAATATGTGTGTGATATGCTTTCTCTAGTAGACCGTCCTGATACTATTAATGATAGAAGAAGGGAGGTTCTGCCTTTTCCATTGGGTAGCGGTCTGGCATTTGGCTGAAAGTGAGATCTGCTATTTCCTTTTTGTGTCTGTTTAGGGTTTCCTGGTAGGGGCGGTGGAAGCCGTGAGAAGGATACATAATATGGAAGGAATGCAAGGGTAATACATATTTTTCCAGAAAAGTCAGTATAGGACAGTTCCTTCATATGAGCCTGCATCTGATGCAATGCTGACATTCATACAAAGGGACAAAGTTTTTCAAATGGTCCAAATGGTCATGCATATAATTCACAAATAAATTGCACAGTGCATCCCACAGTTGTGATTAAGAAACACAAGCTCAGAAATGTGTTGGGAAAGTATAGGGTGTTACTGGACAGTGACTGGGAGGTGGCTATACATATGTACAGAGGAGATCAGTATGAGTTCCTGATGGATGGGATGCCAGTGGTCAGTATACCAACAGTGGCATCCCGTACATCAGAATCCCGACAGCCCCCAAGTAAGCCCCCTAAACCTTCTCTGACCCCTACCCAAACCCTAACACTCCCTTGAGGGTGTCTAATCCTTACCTTCCCTGGTGGTGCCTAACCCTAGCCTTCCCCACTTTGTGCCTAACCCTACCCTCCCTTCCCCGCTGCCTAAACCTAACCCTTCCCTCTTGATGCCTAACCCTAACCTCCCCTTCTTTGCACCTAACCCTAACTCTACCTCTCCGGACCCTAACCCTAACCTTCCCGATCCTGCTTCCTAACCCTAACCCACCTTCTTCTGCCTAAACCTAACACACACAACCCTCCCCATGGCAGGACTTCAACATGTTCCGCTGTCCAGATGATTGGGATGCCAGCTGTCGGTAATGTGACGCCGGCACACTGTGTGGCTTTGCCTCCTACTTCGGGATCCCGGTGTCAATATATTGGCCACCGGGAAGCTAACTGCTACACGCACGGAGATGCAGTGAGATGCTGATGCACTGAGGAGAGGAGGAGATGCGCTGAGAGGAGGAAACCAGAACCGAAAGTTGATGGCTGCACATGCACATATGGTAGAGTGTGGGAGAGTGGTGCCGGTAAGGGGGGATCGGAAGTGGGTGCCAGTAAGGAGGGAGCGGAAGTGGGTGCCTGGGTCTGTGCACCGGAGAGGGGACTGAGCGGATACCTGTGCCTGTGTAACAGAGATGGGACTGAGCAGGGCCGGTGCTGAGAGGAGCTGAGCAGAGCGTGCAGCAGGAGAAGGAGCTGCCACTGCCGCTCTTTGTGAGAGTTGTGTGAGGGGCTGCATTTTGTGTGAGGGGCTGAGATATTGAGTGAGTGTGTGCACTTTGTGTGTGTGTGTGTGTGTGTGTTATGTGTGTGATAGGCTAAGATATTGTGCGAGGTGCTGCATTTTTGTGTGTGTGTGAGGGGCTGAGTTATTGTATGAGGGGCTCAGATATTGTGTGTGTGTGTGTGTGTGTGTGGGGGAGGGGCTGCATTTTTGGTTTTTGTGTGAGTGGCTGCGATTCTGTATGTGAGTTAAGAGCTGCGTTTTGTATGAGTGTGTACTAGGGGCTGCCCGGTGATGGTGCTGCTGCCGAGCCACAAATTGCTGCCCCCACATCCTGCCTGAGGGACCAGAACCTTTACTGCTGCTGCCGGTAGGAGCTGCACAAGCAGGCTGGAGATTGCTGCTGCAGCTATCAGAGGAGCATGACTGAGGGACCCGGAGACTGCTGCCATTGCTGCTGATAATACTTGAGGAGCTTGCTGCCGAGAGCCAGGGACTACTGCTGCAATAAAGAAAAAGATCAGGAGGTGCACAAGATTGGATAAGTATAATCTTAACTATATTACTGTATAAGTTACTGTTTTTTGTCCTGTATCTCCCCTTGTCTTTGATTGCATTGTTTTATCAATTACTGTTCTGTAGTTGAATATTGCTTCTCTTTACAGCTAGACTATAATACTGTACTGTAATGCATAGATTGTGTCCTTTTACTATATTTTATTTGTAATTAATTTGTACATAATTTATCCTTTAATTGTCCTTTATTTATCTATTGTCCCTTATTGTCCCTTATATAGTGTCCTATATATAGTTGTCCCCCTCTTTTTTATTTTCTAAAAGTAACAGGGAGTTAGCACTAATTAAAAATGTGGGTGGCCGTGATTGAGAATCTCACTCAGTGCGTGTCGTGCATGATGTATGCGCACCTGGAACAACAGTCAGAGTGCGGGTACATCTATATGAGACGTGAGGAAACAGCCACCCTGGAAGTCCAGGTAAATGATCTAGAGTGGACCGTTACGTGACTGAGGAGTATTCATAATCTTGAGCAAAGATTAGATTTAGAGTTGTATGGGGGAATCCCTGGTAGATGAGGATGATCAGGTAGACAGCTGGGTCACAGTAAGAAGGAAGAAGAAGAGGGGGCGGGGGAGACAGGACATCTCCAATCTGTCAAATTCCAACAAATTTGCCCGATTGGACAAAGATTCTGAGGATGGCAGTGAGTAAATGACTGAACCAGAGGAGACTTCTCCCTCTAGCAACCAGAGGAGAGATACCCCCGGTACAGATACGAAAAGAGTTAGTGAGGTACCTAGTCAGATTGTGGTGGTAGGGCTTTCTATTATCAGGAGGACAGACAGGGCAATCTGTTACCAGGACTGTGATCAGCATACAGTCTGTTGTCTTCCAGGTGCATGGGTATGGCACATCGTGGACTGGGTAGATAGATTGTTGGGAGGGGCTGCTAAAGACCCGGTGGTCTTGGTGCATGTTGGCACTAATGACAAAGTTAGTAGTAGTTGGGATGTCCTTAAGATTCACTATAGGGAATTATAGAGTAATTATCTAGAGTAATATTCTCTTAATATTACCAGTGCCACGCGCTAGCCCAGGGAGGCAGAGGGAGATTAGGAAGGTAAATATGTGGCTTAGAGACTGGTGTAGGAAGGAAGGGTTTGTGTTCTTGGAACACTGGGCGGACTTTTCAGTTAGGCTCCATCTTTTTTGTCGTGATAGATTGCACCTGAAGGAGTAGGGGGCTGTGGTGCTGGGGGTCAGGATGGTTAGAAGATTGGAGGAGCTTTTAAACTAGGAGCCTGGGGGAAGGGTTTAGCTAGACGCTATGGGTCACACAGTAAGAACAGTAAGGATGGGGTTAGTGAACAAATTGGGGGTGGAGAAGGGGAGAGCGAAAGATCAGCCGGCAAGGGTAGTTGCATGGGTATTGACACCGGAAATACTGACACAGGTATTGCCCTAGATATTCCCAAATTATCATCTAACAACAAATGTGGCTCAACAATACGGTATATAGAAAATTATGTCCATAGCATAAGGGAAGATACTAACATCAGGGGGGGTTAGAAAGTCTTAATAGGTCAAATAGAGATAGTAGTGAGGAAAGCTATATTAAGTTTGATGGGGGTTAAAAGGGAGGGAGGAGAATAAGAGTCAGCCAGGGTAAGTCTAGAAGGGCACTTGTAAATATAGATAAGATACCATTAAAACAAATGGGCAAGGGAGATGCTAAGCTAAAATGTTTGCTTGCAAAAGCAAGAAGCCTATCAGGTAGAGTGGGGGAATTGGAATGGCTTGTATCAAAATTTCAGTATGATATAGGTATTACGGAAACATGGTGGGACAACTTTCATGACTGGGTTGCAAATTTGGAGGGATATTCTCTTTTAAGGAGGGATAGGGCTACCAAAAGGGAAGGAGGGGTATGTCTCTTTGTTAAACCATCTCTAAAACCAAACTTAATAGATGGTATTTACAAGGGAACTGGAGATAACGTGAAGTCACTATGGGTTGAGATCTCAAATGGATCTCATTGGAATGGGCTACAAGCAACCGGATATTAACGTACATGACGAGGAACAACTCTTACTGCAAATTGAAAAAGCTACTGGCATGTGGGACATACATTTAGGGGATTTTAACTATCCGGATATAAATTAAAGTAGCGATTCATGTGTAAAAACTAGGAGCAGCAGGTTCTTAAATACATTAAAGGACAAATACTTGACTCAATTAGTCGAGGAGCCAACCAGAGTTAAAACTATTCTGGACCTAGTTATTTCCAATAATGTTGACATTATATCAAACACTAAAGTTGGGGAGACCTTGGGAAACCAGGACCACTATATGATCACATTCAACATCAGTTTCAAGAATCATAGCTATAATGGAACAACTAAAACATTTAACTTTAGAAAAGCTAACTTCAATATGCTGAGACAGGCACTAAACGACATTGACTGGAAAGTTTTGTTTAATGGTAAGGACACAAAGGAAATGTGGGTAGCTTTTAAAGGGTTGCTAAATAGCAATATTCACAAATTAATTCCCATGAGCAGTAAACGCTGGAGTACAAAACACAAACCAATGTGGCTCAATAAGGAGGTCAAAGAAGCAATGGCTAAAAAGAAGTGTGCTTTCAAACATTTAAATCTAATAAAGGGGAGGAGTCATTCCAGCATTACAAGGAATGCAATAAAAAATGCAAAAAAGTAACAAGAGCAGCTAAAATTGTGCATGAAAAACAAATCGCTATAGAGAGTAAAAACAATCCTAAAAAATTTAATAAATACACAAACAGTAAAAGGTTAAAGAGGGAGAATGTAGGCCCACTAAAACACGATGCTTGTTGTTTAAGTGAGGAAGTAGTCCTGGAGAGACTAAGCAACTTAAAGATTAATAAATCACCAGGCCCAGATGGTTTTCATCCTAGGGTTATTATAGAGTTTAGGTCGCAGCTAGCAAAACACATATTCATGATTTTCCTAAGTTCAATCACATCAGGCATGGTACCAAAGGATTGGCACACAGCTGAGGTAGTACCTTTATTTAAAAAGGGAACTAAAAATAATCCTGGTAACTATAGACCAGTTAGTTTAACCTATATAGTGGGTAAAATATTGGAAGGTATTTTGAGGGATAGTATACAGAATTATCTGCAGGTTGTGAAAAATGGAGGGTTGGTCTATGCACTGGTGTATCCACGTTAGATTGTAGTGAAAAAAGAAAAAATATATAACCAGAAATTTTTAAGTGAAATTTACAATCATCCTGATTGATACTAAATCTTCCAAGGATGATGTTAAAGTGTTCTTGTCTGGTGGCGCTTCCCTAGAGTCATAATATATCATAGAAAAAGAAAAGGGGAAAGAAGACTATTTTGTTTGGAGGCACTCTTCAATTCATATAAAATTTAACTTTTATTAGATCTTTTCATAAAAACCTTGAGTCATAATAAATATACATAAAAATAAATATTTCATAAATGTTTAGACCTGTGGGATAATTCCCAGTAACAATGAGTCAAAATAATGTTTATATTTATAAAGTTACTGAGTATAAGTATTAAGCTCCTCAATGTACCACAACACTCACTTGGCACCACAATAAATCAAAAAGGCAGCGATTAAACCCAAAATAACAGGGATTGAAAGAATAGTTATCAAGTACACAAAGCTGTCCGTGACTACATGCCCCACAGTATCAAAACCATGAGATCATGGACAATGAAAACAAATTGACACTGGTATGCGGAAAGTGTCAACATCCAACGATATAGTATGAGGTTAAAAAGTAGTTTAAATTGTACCACAAGAACAGCAATGGTTTATAGATAATAAGTAATAACTTTTCTAAAGAGGAAGAGATCGCTGCCACAGAGATAGTGATAGTTCAGCTGCCACAGAGAGTGTGTATATACATTTGTGTACATGCTAAAGTATTATTATTATTATAAAAACATCACCCTAAATCAGGGACATTCAAAATACTTTGTCTTACAATAGAGTCCTATAGAGTATTATGCTCCCATCTATCCTAAACTTTCTGACCGCAGATACAGGAGATACTACTTAATCATGTGCATCGGTTTTAACAGACTCTCATTGGCCATTCCCTGCTGACGAGCACATGGTCTAAAGCAGATCCGTACTCTGACTCAAATGCACGCGCTTTTCTGCACTATCACTATCCATTGTGGATTCATTGTTTGTCACTGGGAATTATCCCACAGGTCTCAACATTTATGAAATATTTCTTTTTATGTATATTTATTATGACTCAAGGATTTTATGAAAGGATCTAATAAAAGTTAAATTTGATATGAAATGAAGAGTACCTCCAAACAAAAAAGTCTTCTTTCCCCTTTTCTTTTTTTATTATCTGCAGGTTAATAAGATTATTAGCAAAAGTCAGCATGGGTTTCTAAGGGACAAATCATGTCAAACTAACTTAATTAGCTTCTACGAGGAAATGAGCGAGAATCTTGACCAGGGAAAAGCAGTGGATGTGGTGCATTTAGATTTTGCAAAATCATTTGATACAGTGCCTCACAGGCTGATCATCAAATTAAGGGAACTTGGCCTAGGATATACTATTTGCACATGGATAAGTAATTGGCTGGATAACAGAGTACAACGAGTAGTTGTCAATGGGATGTTCTCCAGCTGGGCACAAGTAGTCAGCGGAATACCGCAAGGGTCCGTACTCAGCCCACTGCTGTTCACTATATTGATCAATGATCTAGGAATAGGCCTGGAAAGCACAGTGTCAATCTTTGCAGATTATACTAAGCTGTGTAAGGTAATTAATTCAGAAAGGGATGTGGAGTCTCTACAGAATGACTTATTTAAACTTGAAACCTGGGCGTCTAAATGGGGATTGAGGTTCAATATAGAAAAATGATAAATTGTGCATTTTGGGACAAAAAAACACACATGCACCCTACACTCTAAATGGGGAAAATTTAGGGGTAACCGTGGTGGAAAAAGATTTGGAGGTGCTCATAGATAGTAGGCTAGTAACAGTACACAATGTCAAGATGCAGCAAAAAAGGCAAATAAAGTGCTTGCGTGCATAAAATGAGGCATTGAGACAAGGGACGAGGATGTAATCCTGCCACTGTACAAATCATTGGTACCACCGCACCTTGAAAATTGTGTTCAATTTTGGGCACCATATTATAAAAAAGATATCAGGGAACTAGAAAGAGTTCCAAGGCGAGATACTAAATTGATTAAATGGTTAGAGATACTGGAATACGAGGAAAGCTTACTAGGTTAAATATGTATACACTGGAAAAGAGGTGTCTAAGAGGAGACATTATTAATATATTCAAATATATAAAGGGTCATTACAAGGAGTTAGCAGGGGATCTGTTTATTAAAAGAACTCTGCATAGGAGACGTGGGCACTCGCTGAGGCTAGAGGAGATAAAATTCCGTACACAATGTAGGAAAGGGTTCTTCACGGTAAGGGCAATAAAGATTTGGAACTCCCTGCTGGAGAAGGAAATAATGGTGGACTCTGTAAATGCATTTAATAATGAATTGGACACATTTTTAACTGGAAAAAGTATCCAGGGCTATAGCATTTAGCACAGTGACATTAATATCTGGGAGTGGTAGAATCATAGTTGTCAGTTGGCACTAAACCATTACCTCAGCAGGTGCATTATAATATGCACAGCTTAACATAGAATACAGGTTGAACTCGATGGGCATTTTGCCTCTTTTCAAGGTCACTAACTATGTAACTATGGGGTCATTCTGACCCGATCGATTGCTGCAGTTGTTCACAGCGCAGCGATCAGGTCGTAACTGCGCATGCGCCAGCGCCACAGTGTTCCGGCGCTTTCAGGATGGACGAAGGCAGTCATTCCCTAGCGATTGCCTCTGCCTGATTGACAGGCAGAGGTGGTCGCTGGGCGGGATGGGGCGGCACAGCGGCGTTTGCGCACCATTTTGGGGGTGCAGTTTGGCCAATGCAGGTGTGGCCGGACCATGCGGGTGGCAGGCCGCAGTGGCTGCGTGACATCACATGCAGCCGCTGCAACCAGAAGCAGTGACGAGCAACTCCCAGTCAGCTGCAGGAGCTGCACTGGACGGGAGTTACTCAACAAGTACAAAAGCAATGCCGCTGTGTGACGCTTTTGTACTTGTGCAGGGGGAGGGCCAGGCAACCAGGTGGGCTGGCCCTGTGCTGGTCGTTCCCCACATGTCTGGGAACATGATCGTAGCTGTGCTAAATTTAGCACAGCTACGATCAACTTGGAATGACCCACTATGTACTATGTAACTATGGGTGTGTTATGGAAGTGTCACGATCATGTTGCAGAAGTGATTGAAAAATCAGATACTTCATCACTTGCATTGGAGGCCGGGCACTGATGGAAAAACTGTATACACCTACTGTAGAATGGGTCCGGTGCAAGTTTTTTTGGTGCATTTGATGGTACCTTCTAAAGATGCAACTAGTAGGATTTTTGCATCTAAAGACACAACACAGAAAGCAGGCATCGCATTCTTTGCACATTTAAACACATATTTGCACACTTGGTGACTGATTCCGATGTGGCTAAAGAGATCGTCGCTGCTGCTTCCTGGGAAGAAGCAGCGATACTCTGGTATGGTAATGCAAAATCTTGTATAAGTCCAAGAATGCAACATTCATTCATGTGTGATTCCATCGGAAGGCTGCGTGACTCAATGGGTCAAGCAAGCCAACAACCACAACACCTAAAAAGAAACCAGGAAATCTCTGCCTGATGACGTAGACCTTTACCTTGGCAGTCCATGCCTCCATTTTGGGAAACGCCTGCTATTTCTACCTCGTCCCTGTCCCCCAAACAGCTGTAGACTGTCAATCAACTGATGGGTGGTCCTACACTACATAATAATAGCTCCATCTTGAGTCATGCATTCCTATTTTTTCAAATTGAGAACACACCTGGAGGCAAATCCAGATCCTCTGATATTTAACTACAAGGATAATCATACCTTCAAGCTTATGATCCCATACAGGACTCTTAGAACAGTGATACCCTATATGGAATTTGCTCATAATCAAATTTTTAGCCCATCTCAGATGCTTGTGAGGGATGAGTTAATCTAGACAAGAAAATGAAATTAAACAAAGAACCCCAACATTATGCAATTGGCAAGGAAAAGCGATGTACATCTTACAGATGTAGCCAGGCTCACCATGGTTACATCTGCGCCGTGCCGCGTCATACATTATAATATTAATAACAATAATAATCAATCTCATGTGTCTTCTGCAATGAACCCATTCTTCACAGTGAAAGTCATCCACAACTGTAGTTTACATCATTGTTCCCTTCTTCTAAATGCTAAGCTATTCATTCTTCAGACATTTCAACTTTCTTCTTCTCTGTACAAAGTGCTTTTAAAAGTACAAACTATACAGGTCAGTCAATAACTACATGCCTACTGCCTGCCATTATAGTTACTGTAGCTAGATAATCAGTTCTGGCTTTGCTTGGACGCTTGTAGCATACAGTTTCAGAGTCACTGGTTTAAATATCTATACTAAAAGCCCTAAAACCTATTCTATTTGCCATCCA
This sequence comes from Pseudophryne corroboree, assembly GCF_028390025.1. Classification (NCBI taxonomy): domain Eukaryota; kingdom Metazoa; phylum Chordata; class Amphibia; order Anura; family Myobatrachidae; genus Pseudophryne; species Pseudophryne corroboree. Next base: position 20,338,586 of record NC_086449.1, read on the forward strand.
GTGCAAGAGTGTTGCTCCTCTTCCACTCCACAATTGTAGAATCTGTTCTGTGCTCCTTGATTATCATCTAATATAGCTCCGCAAGTGAGAGAGACAAATGCGGGCTCCAAAGAGTGGTAAGGTCTGCTGAAAAGATCACTGGAGTTGACCTCCCGCCTGTCCACGACCTGTACCAGACCAGAGCCAAAAAATGGGCGACCAGGATAGTCAATGATCCACCTCACCCGGGCAATGGTGAGCTCAACCTGCTGCCATCAGGAAGAAGATACAGGGCCATTCCCACCAGAACCAATAGAACCTTCAAAAGCTTCTTTCCTCAAGCAGTCCACCTGCTGAACTCCTATAAAGCCACTGGGTTGACTGTCCAGTCGCTCTACTCCGATCTTCTGATTGTAACGAACACTGTGTACTTAATCTGTATACTGCATATATTCTCCACCCATCCCACCCTCTTGTCTATGTGTTCCCCCCTGGCTGCTGCACTGTACACCGATAACAAATTCCTAGTATACACCAGAATACCTGGCCAATAAAGTTTATTCTGTTTCTGATTATGTCGAATGTCCTTGTTCCAGTGTCCTGGCTATTTTGTTTGATTGTATCTACCTGTTTATGACCTATGTACTGTATGTACCACTATTTATGAATCTGTGGGAACTGTCCTGTGAATAATTTCCATTAACCTTTGCAATGCCTGACCATTGTTTTGATTTCTGAATAATGTTTCTCATATTAAGGGGTCAGTTGGAAGTCTGAGATCTATAGGCTTCCAGAAACTAAGAGGTCTATTTACTAAGCATTGGGTGGAGATAAAGTGGCTGGAGACAAAGTACCAGCCAATCGGCTTTTGTCATTTTTCAAACCCAGCCTGTGACATGGCAGTTAGGAGCCGATTGGCTGGTCATTTATCTCTGTCCAAGGCTTACTAAATAAACCCCTAAGTCTACTTTATACCGACTTGTGCAAAATCTCGGTGAGAACAGAAGGGCATACTAGAATATGCACCTCAACACTATCCATGCCAATAGTAATCTTATGAACATAGTCCATGTGCACTGTCTAATATGTGACAGGGAGTGAAAGAAATGGTGCATGCAGGCAGGGGCACACATGTGGGGGCACACTTGTGTTTGTGGTGCATGACCCATGTACAGTAGTGTGAAAAAGATGTGTAGGATCAGTCCAACTGGTTTGGAAACTAAACTATAAAAGTTAACGCAACAGTCTCATAAAAATGGACAATTCCAAAGCGATGGTCATGTTCAGATTAATTTGGTGCTTGACCAAAAACTGAATATATGCATGTCAGTGTCTGTCATGATCGTGTCAGTGATCAGAACTCCTTCCAATTTGGGTGGTCATGACATTGATGTTTTGCAAATTATCCTAACAGCAAATCATACTGTACTTCTGCCACCACTAAGGGGATTATTCAAAGAGGAGACTCCTCCTAGAGGGCCCTTCAGTTCCTCTCATAATATATATGATTTAAAAATCAATAGCATCCATAGAACACAACAAATCCAAACTAGAAATTAAATGTTAATTTCTATAGTAAATTCAAAGCTTATAGGTACAACAAAGTAAAAGAATGACAAAGATTATGATTTTTTAAGGTACACACAGAGGGCCTAATTCAGCATGCCTTGTAGTTGTGTAAAAATTCACACAACACCTTATTCCACTAACTTGCGGGGGAATGCCCAGGCATAAGGAAAGTCCACCATGCATGCCGGCTCCTGGCCCCCGACTTAAATGCAAGCGCATTAATATACAGCGATGTGCTCGCATCTTAAGGGTTGCCTGAAGGCAGTCACCAGGCAGCCATGTTTCTGCTTGCAGCAGCTGTGTGTTATGTGACGCAGCCACCATGTAATGCCATGCAAATGGTCTGTACACACCTGCATTGTTCAGACCATGCCCCCCACCCAATGCCACATCGACGCCTATACAACACCATGTTGATGCCCCTGTCCGCCCTGCAAATGCTTCTGCCTGTCAATCAGGCAGAGTCGTTTGCATAAGTGAGATGCCGTCGCATCTCACTGTGTGCGCACGTGCAGTGCGGCTCCTGTGTATGTGCATACTGCTCTTCAGGGCTTCAGCATATGACCACATTGCAGATGCGTCTCATTATGAATTAAGCCCAGATTACAGACAATAAAAAAAAAGATAAAACAGAGTTCAGATATCACCTTTGGAATTGAACAATGTTCGGAGTAAGGCCTTTCCTGATAGAAGCTGGGTCATCTTAGCTGTGTGGCTACCTTAAGAGAATGACCATTGATTCAGCTACAACACACCTTTTTATTCTTCAAAGCAAACTGCTTCTCGACACACACACACTTTTGGAATTTAACCCTTTCAATCCTAGAATTAATTGATTCTGGCCTATGTGCCTGAAGGCCTTTTGTGTTCCTGTAACTCATGGTTTCACTGACAGATAAGCAGGGGCTACCGAGAATTCACAACATACTTTGTCTGAAGGATCCATGATGTATGACTAGAATATGGCAGGAAAACTTTACATGTAATTTATTTGCAGAGGTACACCACTGTCACTTTTTTATAGAGATGAGTGGGTTATTTATACTGAGAACTGAACCCCCCTCCCTCCCCCCAACATCACGCTCCGAGTCCAGGTCGGGAATTCCCGCCAGACTCGGAAACCAGAATGAGGCAAAACATCACCATCCTGCTGTCGGAATCTGACAGGATTTGGATCCCAAATAAACAGCCACGTGTCGCCGCCATTTTCACGGAATTGGAGAGTGAGGGAGACATACCTCTGTCTCTCTCTGTGGGTGGTGGCATCGGGTGGGGTTAGTGTGTGCTCTGTAGGGGTTCTGCTGCAGTCATTGTGGTGTCCCTGTGATGTGTTAGGGGTGCTGTCCTGGCTGTCCTGGCTTTCACTGGTGTTTCGTGTGCTGCAGCTGTACATGGGTATTGCTGTCCTGTCTGTCACTGTGTTGTACAGGGTGAAGGGACACAGTCCTCCTCCTGTATGCTGTAAAATATAGGGGTGCTGCTGTCCCTGTATGTTGTAAAAATTTACAAGCACACTCCTCTTGTATGCTGTAAACTAAAGGGGTGTTGTTGTTTAAATAACATTACACTGGCCCTGTATGTTATAAAAATTCAGTGGTGTGGTTGTTAAAAATTAAAAGCACACTGCTGTATGCTGTAAAATATAGGGTTGTTGCTGGCCCTGTATGTTGTAAAGATTTCCTGGGTGCAGTTGTTAAAAATTAAAAGCACACTGCTGTATGCTGTAAAATATAGGGGTGCTGCTTGCCTTCCATGTTGTAAAAATTCAGCGTGGTAGTTTTTAAAACTTAAAAGCACACTGCTGTATGCTATAAAACAAAGGGGTGTTCAAATAACATTACACTGACCCTGTATGTTGTAAAAATTAAGGGGTGAAGTTGTTAAAAAATAATAGAACACTGCTGTATGCTGTAAAATCTAGGGGTGCTGCTGGCCCTGTATGTTGTAAAAAGTCAGGGGTGCAGTTGTTAAAAATTAATAGCAGACTACTCCTGTGTGCTGTAAAATATTGGTGTGCTGCTGGCCCTGTATGCTGTTAAAGGTCAGAGGAGCAGTTGTTGCCACCAGTCATGACATTGATGATGCAAATCCATCAACGTCATCTGCTAAGGCCGATGGCCATTGTAATAGAGGGCATGTAAAATCCAAGAAGCAAAAATGAGTAACCAAAAAAAAAAAGAAATTATCTGCAGAGAAATGTACAATTCGCAATATGTAATTCACGACACGAAGTGGCAAGTAAAAGACTAAGGCATTGGAATATGTTCATGACTGGTGGCTCAGCTTCTCATTAGGATGGTAGCCCTCCTCCTACAAAATGTAGCTTTTAAGCACAGAAAAAAACAACTGTGCATTCAGAGATATCACAAATCCTCAAGGAGAGTCCAAGTGTGTCTGTGGTTGCGATGTCTAGGCCTGACCTTTACAAGAATGTGTGGGTATAGGAGGCTCCTACCACCATATGCACACCCCCTAAAAGTGCTGGGAAGAGCACAGCCAGTCCAGTTGCTGATATTGAGATTGAGGATGTCACTGCAGACATACACCAGGATACGGAGGATATAGGTGTAGATGGCACTGAGGAGGAAGTTGACGATGAGAATTCTGATGGTGATGTGGTTTGTTTGAATAAGGCACCAGTGCAGATAGTTTATGTCCGTGGAATGAAAAAGCCCTTTGTCATGCCTGGGCAAAATACCAAAAAAGGCACCTCTTTGGTATAGAATTATTTCTCCTCAGATTCAGACAACAGGTGTCAAGTCGTGTGTTGCCTTTGTCAATCCATAATAAGTAGGGGTAAGTACGTTAACCACCTAGGAACATCCTGCACATTCATCAGAAATCATTGTCATGTTCAGAAACTTTGGGTAAGAGCTTAAGCAGTCCACTGACACCTACAGTAAATCCCTTCTTCCTGTTGTACCCAAGCTCCAGCAAGTGACACCACCAACTCCATCAACGTCAATTTTCTCTTCAGTCAGGAATGTCAGTAGTCCTTCAGGACATGTCATTGGCATGACTGATGAGTCCTCTCCTAACCAGGATTCATCCTTGCAAAGAGAGATGAATTACTTCTTTTTTGGAGGTGGGATTAATTGCTTCTTTTCTTGTGGGGGCCCAAACAAATCAAACATTTCAGCCACAGTCATGTGGCAGACCCTGTTGCTGAAATTATTGATTTGTTAAAATGTGCATGTTCTGTTTATACAACATAAGGGAGGGTAGGAGGGCCCAAGGACATTTCCATCTTGCACTCCTTTTTTCTTTGCATTATGTACTCTTTGGGGCCTAGTTTTCAAAACTGCCATTCTGTCTGCAACTGCAGTGCCACTCCTAGATGGGCCAAGTGTTTGTGCTGTACACTTGTGTCGCTTAGCTTAGTCATCCAGCAACCTCGGTGCACCTCTTTTTCTTATTTGCATGATGTGCTCTTTGTGTCCTTTTTTAAAAAACCGCCATCCTGTCTGCCATTGCAGTTCCACTCCTAGATGGGCCAGGTGTTTGTGCTGTACAATTGTGATGCTTAGCTTAGTCATCCAGGGACCTCGGTGCATATCTTTTTCTTATTTGCATGGTGTGCTCTATGGGGCCTATTTTTAAAACTGCCATCCTGTCTGCCACTGCACTGCCCAAAAAAATAGGCCCCAAAGAGCACATAATGCAAAAAAAAAAAAAATAAGAGGTGCACCGAGGTCACTGTATGACAAAGCTAAGTGACATAAGTGTTTGTGCTGCACACTTATGTCACTTAGCTTTATCATACAGTGACCTCGGTGCACCTCTTTTTTTTCTTTTTTTTTTGCATTATGTGCTCTTTGAGGCCTATTTTTTTTAAAACTGCCATCCAGTCTGCTACTGCAGTGCCACTCCTAGATGGGCCAGGTGTTTGTGTCGCACACTTGTGTCGCTTAGTTTAGTCATCCAGCAACCTTGGTGCACCTCTTTTGTTTCTTTGCATTATGTGTTTTTTGGGGCCTATTTTTTAAAACTTCCATCCTTTCTGCCACTGCATTGCCACTCCTAGATGGGCCAGGTGGTTGTGCTGTACACTTGTGTCACTTAGCTTAGTCAGCCAGCAACCTTGGTGCACCTCTTTTTCTTATTTGCATGATGTGCTCTTTGGGGACTATTTTTAAAAACTGCCATCCTGTCTGACACTGCAGTGCCACTCCTAGATGGGCTAGGTGTTTGTGCTGTACACTTGTGTCACTTAGCTTAGTCATCCAGCCACCTCGGGGCACCTCTTTTTCTTATTTGTATTATGTGCTCTTTGGGGCCTAGTTTTTAAAACTGCCATCCTGTCTGCCACTGCATTGCCACCCCTAGATGGGCCAGGTGTTTTTTCCGCACACTTGTGTCCCTTAGCTTAGTCATCCAGAGACCTCGGTGCAACCTTTCGGCCTAAAAAAAATATTGTTAGGTGTGAGGTGTTCAGAATAGACTGGAAATAAGTGGAAAGAATGTTATTGAAGTTAATAATACCGTAGGATAAAAAATATCCCCAAATTCTGTGATTTTAGCTGATTTTATATTTTAAAAAAAAAATCTTCCCGTTCCAAAACTAGGGTGGTTTTGGCAAAACAATTCCAGATCCAAAACACGAGCAGGGATCCAGATCAAAAACCAAAACACAACACCCTATGGTATGCCGGCGGCAGGCTCCCTGCAACCAGCATACCGGCACCGGGAGCCCGACCACCAGCATACCGACAGCGTGGTGAGCGCAAATGAGCCCCTTGCGGGCTCGCTGCGCTCACCACGCTGCGGGCACGGTGGCACACTACGTGCAGCACGCTGTTTTATTCTCCTTCCAGGGGATCGTTGACCCCCATGAGGGAGAAAAAGTGTCGGTATGCCGGCTGTCGGGATTCCGTCGCCAGTATACTGTGCCCCGGGATCCCAACAGTCGGCATACTGAAGATCACCCCCCAAAAGTGCCCATCGCACATCTCTACTTTTTGAAGAGAGTGGGACTACCTAAGACTCCTTATCAGCATTTAGCCTTTGTCTTCAAACGATCATATCCTCTCCAGAGATTTTAAAGGAAAGCGTCCCCTACACTTGACCTCATGCTGTATAGAGCAAACGTACACTGGCTTTTTCCTTTGGCAAGCAAATTGCACACAGGACATGTGGCTCTGCTAGGAATTTTCTATAGCTGAACAAACCAATCATTTAGTCAGCTGATACTTTTAAAAACACATACAGGGGATCATAACACATACTATACCATTGTTAATATCCAATTCCTTTATTAAATGGGCTTTACTACTGCAATGTCAATCAGGATTCTGGTTTCAAACAAAAAATGCATTTGGAGAGGTAACTGATTTAAAAAAGTTAATAATTTCCTGGTCTACCACTTTCGGACACTGATATTCTAGTTCACCAAGGAAATTTAGTCATAGATGGCCCAATTTTCACGCCAAAGATCAGTCAGTGGTGTATATGGCAGTCGCCCATCTTTGAGTTTATGCAAAATGCCTACAAGCACCTACCATTGTGTACATTCATGCGGCCAAATGTGCAAGGACTGATATGCCCAATTTTAGCACCCATGCATACTGTAATACTGATTGGTGCATCCTTATTCAGGTGCCTGGAAACAGCCCATCCTGAGGACTGGCACTAGTGACAAATATTATACAGTCTTTTATAATGAAACTACACGCTGCCAATGCTTACTGCACTAACTGACTGCAACAATTTACCTACATATTGGGGGTCATTCCGAGTTGATCGCTCACAAGCTGCTTTTAGCAGCATTGCACACGCTAAGCTGCCGCCTACTGGGAGTGAATCTTAGCTTCTTAAAATTGCGAACGAAAGGTTCTCAAAATTGCGATTACACACCTCTTAGCAGTTTCTGAGTAGCTCCAAAACTTACTCGGCATCTGCGATCAGTTCAGTCAGTGTCGTTCCTGGTTTGACGTCACAAACACACCCAGCGTTCGCCCAGACACTCCCCTGTTTCTCCGGCCACTCCCGCGTTTTTCCCAGAAACTGTAGCGTTTTTCCGCACACACCCATAAAACGGCCAGTTTCCGCCCAGTAACACCCACTTCCTGTCAATCACATTACGATCACCAGAACAATGAAAAAGCCGTGAGTAAAAATCCTAACTGCATAGCAAATTTACTTGGCGCAGTCGCACTGCGGACATTGCGCATGCTCGTTAGCGATTGATCGCTAAGTTGCGGAAAAAAAACAACGAGTGATCAACTCGGAATGACCACCATTGATGCTTTATTAGTAATTACTGGGATGCCAGTAATGTGTCCAATCATTTATCTTAAGATGTATTCATAAAGACCTGGCTGTGGAAGGTGCACAGCCAGTAAGTATTAAGTATTTACTTACTTACTCTATGCTTGATTTAGAACCAAGAAAGACATCATAACTAATTGTATGTTATATGATGTGTATTTTTATTAAATATTCATTGTTTGTAACATAAAGTTACATTTACTTAATGCAACATTGTTTGAGCCTGTGTATATTCTTCAGCTAATGGTTAGCAGAGCAATGTATCATTATCTTGTAAATATTTTAATATAGAACATATCCGAGTGCATTGAACTGGCATTGCCAGTATTCTGTAGTGCCATATCCTTCCGTTGCTATGGATGGTGAGATTTTAGTAGCGTACTGATTGGTTTAACTATAATGAAATTTGTTGTCACATATTGCGTATACATGGAGGTGCAACCTTAGTGCAGTTTGGTACTGCTTTGATTGGACACATCTGTACTGTATGGGGGTAATTAAGACATGATCGCAGCAGCAAATTTGTTAGCAGTTGGGAAAAACAATGGGGGTCATTCCGAGTTGTATGCTCGTTGACGATTTTCAACTATACTGCGATTAGTCGCTAACTGCACATGTGCATGGTACACAGAGCGCATGCGCTTAGTTATTTTACAAAAAACTTAGCTGTTTTGCTGTAGCGTATGTGGCGCTTTTCAGTCGCACTGGTTTTTGGTAAATGATTGAGAGGAAAGGCATGTTTCTTGGCGGCAACTCACCGTTTTTCCGGCGTTTGCTAAAAAACGAAGGCATGTCAGAAAAACACGGGAGTGTCTGGAGAAACGGGGGAGTGGCTGGCCGAATGCAGGGCGTGTTTGTGACATCAAACCAGGAATGAAACGGGCTGAGCTGATCGCAATCTGTGAGTAGGTCTCGAGCTACTCAGAAACTGCTAAGAATTTTCTATTCGCAATTCTGCTAATCTTTTGTTCGCAATTCTGCTATGCTAAGATACACTCCGAGAGGGCGGCGGTCTAGCGTGTGCAATGCTGCTAAAATCTGCTAGCGAGTGAACTACTCGGAATGAGGGCCAATGTGCACTGCAGGTGTGGCAGATATTACACCAGCTCTAAGGCAGTTGCAGTGTCTCTATCTGACCATTGCCTCCTATGTTTGCATCTGTGCATTTGTGAACACAGCTGCTTGCTGTGACAGGCTTGCAACACACGCATAATACACCCACTGAACAGACCATTCTTGCATGCACTAGTAGCCACCTCTGAGTGATCGCTCAGGAACACCGATCACTTTCTGATACATTTCAAATACCGTCTGACCCACTCAGGTTCAGGTGAGGACTTGGCTGTACAGCTGGTTGGTACCATGAGAATTTGGCTGTACACTGGACTAGAACTGATGGGAACTATGCAGTACACAGGATTGAGATTAGCGAGGACTTGACTGTACACCAGATAGGGACCAGCTAGTACTTGACTGTACAACAGACTTGTGCCAGTGAGGACTTGACTGTATGCTGGACCTAGATTTATGAGGACTTGACCATGCAATGGAATGGGACTGGCAAGGGCTTAACTGTGCACTGCACTGGGACCGGCAAGGACTTGGCTGTACACCGGACTGGGACTAAACAGAACTTGCCTTTGCAATGTAGTGGGACCATTGAGGACCAACACATGTGACAGCAACAAAGAGTACAGCATGAGAGCATGGGAACTACACCATGTGGGATGTTGGGCCTGTCCACACAGGCAGCACATGGAGATGGAGCACCAGACACTGCAATCAGAAGCCCAAAGGAAAGAAAACCCATGGTAGCCACAACATCTCTGGAGAACATCACCCTCAGACTTCCGCATCTACAGGCAAGTGGAGGTGGGCTAGAGGTGGGCTGAAGCAGCCGGCTGCACTGAAAGTCTGACACAACAAAACCAGGACATTTTGCCTTCTTAAAGACAATATTCAGGACACCAGGACACAGAGCAATTATCGGCAGCATGGCAGACACTGGTAGAGAGTGTAGGGAGGTAGAGGGTCTTGGAGGTTCCTCTGTGAGTGATGGTTGAAGTAAGATTATCTTCCATAAGCCCCCACTATGTATCAGACAGGAAACATTGTTTGATAAAAGATCAGATAATGCACTTGTGACTATGCCAGGCAAGTGGTTAATACTGTAGATATGAGAAACAAACATGCATCCACATACAAATCAGCATAGTCACAATCATTTTACTGCCTCTGCCACTCATTCAATATATTTTCTTCAGAGTATGTGTAATCTGACAAATGCTTCTCTCCACTCCAATCTATCCTCAATGCTGCTGCCCGGCGCATCATCCTCACAAAATGTTCTACATTCACCTTCCTTTCTTACAAGCCCTAAACTGACTCCCCTTTCCCCTACATAATACATTTAAAGCTTTTCACACTCACTTACAAAGCATTCACCTACTCCTGTCCCTCCTCTTTGCTCTGCTAATGCACGCCGCCACTCCTGCCTACTGATTACTTCCGCCTACTCCTGCCTCCAATATTTTTCACCTGCTGCTCCTTTTCTCTGGAATTATCTACCTCTCCACCTCTCTTAAAAACTTCACACAGACTGTCAAGACCCTCTTCATCAAAACCAGCTGTCTGCCATCCTAAGCCCTCTGTCCCACGTTCACTTTCTACTCCAACTGTGTCACCCCTGTCTGTCTGCCTCTCCCTTTTAGAATGTAATCTCTCAAGAGCAGGTCCTCCTTCCTTCATGTGCTTTTCCTTCTCTTACCTTATCTGTCTTCTTTTCAATACTCTCCAAACCTCTCAGCTTTCTACCAACCTTAAATATCAGTGTCATCTGCTGATGCAGATATGTTTATATACCCTGTACTTGACCTGTATTGTCTTGAATTGTAAGTCACTGTTTTTTTATTGTATTTGGGTGCTTAAGATTTCATGTAAATATAAATAAAGGATAATAATAATAATAATCTATTGATTCCAAATAACACATTTTAAATAAGGCAAATCATGTTGTTACTGATTAATAAATATATTAGAATTGGTAACATAATAATGTGTAAACAAAGGTTGAAAATTGACTACTTTCTGATATAGTTTTTAGTCCATATTTTTCAATGTTCACTTAATGCTGAGTAATTTCCCCATGATAGCTCTCATTTCTTGGTTTTTCAAGCTGTAAATAATTGGGTTAAACAATGGTGTCACAACAATGTACAAAAGGGCAATCACCTTGTTCATGGTCAGTGAGTCTCCAGAAGCTGGAACCAGGTAAATAGTTATCAAGGTTCCATAGTACATGGTCACAACGGAGAGATGGGAGCTGCACGTGGAGAAGGTTTTCTTCTTACCTGTTTTAGAGGTTATCCCAAGAATAGTTGTAAATACACAGATGTAACTAATGACAACTAAGATAAAAGGAATGACAATTACAAGGACAGAAAAAATAAAAATGTCTAACTGTAGTGCGTAAGTGGAAGAGCAGGAAAGTTCAATGAAAGGCCCAAGGTCACAGAAAAAATGGTCAATGACATTGGATCCACAGAACTGAAGTTGAAACAGAAAATGAATAGTAATCTGTGTAACCAGAAAGCCAAACACCCAGCAATAGATAACGAGGGAACGTTGTAGTCTGATGTTCATGATGGTGCTATACCGTAGAGGGTTACATATGGCCAGGTATCGATCATAAGACATGACAGCAAGGAGGTGACATTCTGAACACGCAAATGCAACATAAAGATAAGACTGAGCTATACAACCTGTGATAGAGATGGTGGCTCCTTCCAACCATATAACACGTAGCATGTTAGGAATGATAGTAGTCAAGAGCACAATTTATCGATAATTGCTGGAGGAAGAAGTACATAGGAGAATGGAGTTGTGGTCTGGTTGACACCAATACGATGATCACAGAATTTAGTATGAGCGTCATAATGGAAACAATCAGTATCAGTAGAAATAAAATCACAGTATTAATGCCAATAATTTGTGGGAATCCCAATAGTAAGAATTCAGAGACTGTGTGGATATCTTTACTCATTGTGAGTTCTCTGGATAATAACCAGTTCAGATGTTATATAATGTATATGAATTACTGTTACCATATGCTTATGAGGAGCCAATATTTGAGGTAAGTTGTCATATCATTTTGTCAGAAAACTTTCATCCAGTATACAAATTATTGTAAGTTATGTCTGTAATATTATTAGCAGCAGCAGAACAGCGTGTGCATAGAAGTTTGAAGTTCATTAGGAGGTTTCCTGTTAAAAACATATCAAAGTACAACCTCCTATCTCTTTAGCAACATCAATTTTTCTAATTTTGTAAAATAGAGATGAAGTAAAACATTTTATTCCACTTTTCAGAGTGCACCTATGTAAGTTTCTCTCCGATGAAATCTATGGTTTAGTTGCTCAGGCAACATAAAAGTACAATGCAGTCCCAATGTCCATCATGTATTAAGATTAAATAAATAATAAACAACATCAACATCAGGACTCCAAAATCACAACCAGATAATGTGATGAAAGGTCTGAGCTGGTTTAGAATAAAACAGAGAGGCTGCAAATAGGGGGTTACTTGTCCGTCTTTTCCAACCATTTATCAGCCCAGTGTAGGAAACCACTGGGGTTCTGCCTTCTCTCCATTCCCCCAGACCCCCCAGGTGTTAGGGAACGGTTAAAGTTATTTACAAGTTTGGGTCAGCTGTAGCGGCAGTGTACTGGATAATCATAATTTTTGCTTTGCAACCTACTGTGACCTGGGGGATATACAGTACTGGTTCCTTGCACAAATCAAGGTGCACAGCCAGCCTAAAACTGTTTAGCAGAACCTTGGTGTCATCACTCCACATTACTGTATATTAACTGAAAATGTTTATATTCTTGACCTTTGAGAATATCTGGTTAGCTGCTCAATCTGGTGATAAAAGTAAACTGCTACATAGAACATGAATACACCGAGCTAATTCTGTAACGTCATACAAGAAATTTGGTAAAATTAGAAAATTTCTATGTTCAGGATGACCAACTAAATGCAAATTGAAAGTGATTGACGTTCTTTATTCTCTTCATTTAAGAATGACTAAATCATGCAGCAAACTTTTTCCTTTTGATGAAATATCATTATTAGAGTTTAGTAGTTTCGGCTTGAGATGACTTTGTCAGCCAATAATGGACGTTCTTGGGAGATCTTGGAAATGGAATAGGTTTTACAGGAGATACTGTATATACTTTGCTTATTACAGACGGCAGTTCTTAACGACCCACAAACTGAGGGTATTTCATTGAGTCTTTCACTAAGGCAAGTTTCACTAGATGGGCTTAACATTTGCCATGTAATGGATCTTACCGATTCCAGCTGTGGGAGCAGTGTCCTGGTTGGGAACATCAAACTTGTGTGTAATAACTGTAGAAATCATATCTCTGAGATCTTTATGTATTACTGATTGCCATGTGAGTTGCCTGTGACTGAGTACTAATCAGATATCCAGGGATACATATTGGCATGGGATTAGTCTTGTTTTATATAAATAATCTATCCAGGGACAATTACATGCTTTGCAAATTGGAAGAAGAAATATTCTTGTGTGTGTGTGTAATATATTAAAACTATTTATCATATTTAATGTCATTATCACTTTTCCAAATAAAATAAATTAAAAGAATATGAATATGGGTAGGGATACATGGGTAGCAATGATTTAGGGGTCTAGTAACTAAGCCTCAGAGAGAGTTAAAATAGGTAAATATAAAGTGCCAGCTAATCAGCTCCTAGCTGCCATGATAAAAAATTACAGGAGTTGGTTGGTTGGTTGGTTGGTTGGTTGGTTGGTTGGTAGAGATTCAATTATTAGAAAAGCAGGTAGGGAAATCTGCTACCGGTACTGTGATCATCATACAGTGTGTTGTCTTCCAGGTGCTCTGTTACGACACTTTGCAGACCGGGTAGACAGATTGTTGGAAGGGGTTGGGAAGGAACCAGTTGTCTTGGTGCACACTGGCACTAATGACAAAGTTGGTGGTAGATGGGATGTCTTTAAAAATTATTATAGGGATCTAGTTCGCAAAATTAGGGCAAGGACATCTAAGGTGATATTCTCAGAAATATTCCCTGTGCCACGCTCTAGCCCAGGGAGTCACAGAGAGATTAGGGAGGTTAATGTGTGGCTAAGAGATTGGTGTAGGAAGGAGGGATTTGTGTTTCTGTAACACAGGGCAGACTTCTCATCAGGCGCCATCTTTTTTGTTGGGATGGATTGCACCTGAACAAGGAGGGGGCATCAGTGCTTGAGAGAACGGTGGTTAGAAGGTTGGAGGAGATTTTAAACTAGGTGTCTGGGGGAGGGAATAGATATAATTAGTGGGGCAATCAGAGAGAGCAGAAAGGCAGAATCTATAAAGTACAAAGGGATGGAGAGGGGGGAGTGGAAAAATAGTCAGCAATGGTAAATAAATAAAATAAACAAGTGACTAGAGAAACGATATCAACAAAAAAACATACAGACCCGGGAATTACTCAACTAAAGTGTATGTTTGCAAATGCAAGAAGCCTAACAAGCAAAATGGAGGAGTTAGAAATAATTGCACTAAGGGAGCAATATGATATCATAGGCATTACAGAGACATGGTGAGACGACTCCCATGACTGGTCAGCAAATTTGGAGGAAAATACCCTCTTCAGGAGAGATATGACTAATAAAAAGGGAGATGGTGTATGTCTTTATGTGAAACCATTCTTAAAACCGTATTTAAATGAGGTTATTTATGAGGGGACTGGGAATAATGTGGAGTCATTATTGGTTGAGATTTCGAGTGGATGGAAGGATATAAAAAAATGTGTTATAGGGACATGCTACAAACCACGAGACATTAGTGTGACTGAAGAATTACAACTCTTGCAGCAAATTGAAAAAGTTGCAGGTCTTGGGGAGGTCATAATCATTGGGGATTTTAATAATCCGGACATAAATTGGATCACCGAATCAGTTAATACAGCTGAGGAAGCAGGTTCTTAAATATGCTAAAAGAGTCTCAAATAATCGAGGAACCAACTAGACTTAGGACTATTCTGGATCTAGTACTAACTAACAATGTGGAGATTATATCAAATACTAAAGTAGGGGAGACTTTGGGAAATAGCGATCATAATATGGTCACATTCGATATTAGTTTTCAAAAGCAACACTATAAGGGTCCAACTAAGACTTAACTTTAGAAAATATAATTTTAACATGCTGAAACAAGCATTATAGGACATTGATTGGGACGTTTGGTTTCATGGTAAGTATACGGCTGAAATGTGGGATGCTTTTAAAATTATGCTTGATAAGTACACTCTTATGTTCACATGCAGCAAATGCAGTAGTAGTAAATTAAAACCAATGTGGCTTAATAGGGAGCAAATGGACATTAAGAGAAATGCTTTCAAGGCGTATAAATTTGATGGGAAGGAGGGGTCATTTCAGTACTATAAGGAATGTAAAAAATGTAAAAAAAAAATTAGAGCAGCTAAAACAGAAAATGAAAAGTAAATTGCCAAGGAGAGTAAAATAAACCCTAAAAAGTTATTTAAGTATATAAAAGGTAAAAGGTTAAAAAAGGAGAGTATAGCACCATTAAAGGGTGAGTCGGGTGACCTTTTCAATAATGACAAAGATAAAGCAGATTTATTGAATACATTTTTTTCATCAGTGTTTACTAGCGAGGACCTGTTGGAGAGAGTAGTACAAAACAAAAGCTATGATAATGTCCCAATGCTAAGTACTTGGTTAAATGAGGAGGTAGTCCAGAAGAGGTTAAGTAAAATGAAGGTAAATAAATCTCCTGGCCTGGATGGGCTTCACCCAAGGGTTCTTATGGAGCTTAATTCAGAACTAGCAAGGCCTTTATATTTGTTTTTCTATAACTCAATTTAATCAGGCATGATACCGAAGGACTGGCGTATGGCAGAGGTAGTCCCAATATTTAAAAAGGGAAATAAAACTTGTCCTGGTAACTATAGACTGATAAGTTTGACATCTATAGTGGGGAAAATACTGGAAGGTATAATAAGGGATAGCATTCAGTAGTTCTTGAATACCACCAAGGTTATCAACAGGAACCAACATAGTTTTGTTAGGGACAGGTTATGTGAAACTAACTTAATTAGCTTCTATAAGAAAGTAAGCGACAATATTGATCAATGCAAACTTGGTCTATTATACTTTGCTAAAGCCTTCGACACAGTGCCACACATGAGACTGATTTTCAAATTAAAAGAGCTTGGTTTAGGCAACACTGCTTGTACTTGGATATGCAAAAGGCTGGATAACAGGGAACAGCGAGTGGTGGGTAATGGGATGTTTTCAGACTGGGCTCCAGTACTCAGTGGAATACCGCAAGGGTCCATACTTGAGCCACTATTGTTTAACATATTTATTAATGACCTATTAGTGGATCTGGAAAGCACAGTGTCAATTTTTGCAGACGATACTAAACTGTGTAAAGTGATTAAGTCAGACAAGGATGTTGAGTATCTACAGAATGACCTGCTGAAATTGGAAGTCTGGGCAGACAAATGGAGAATGAGGTTCAATATAGAAAAATGTAAAGTTATGCAGTTTGGGACTAAAAACAATCAGGCAACCTACAAATGAAATGGGGAAGTTTTAGGAGAAACAGTACTTGAAAAATACTTGGGGATGCTCATTGATAACAGACTTAGCAGCAGTACACAATGTCAATGTGCATCAACAAAGGCAAATAAGGTGTAAGCATACATAAAATGGGGAATGGAAACAATGTTTTGGTAAGAACTGAGCACTGGGGTACATGGTGTGGCGGGGAGTGCTGCTTGTGTATAAAAGGTGGGTCCATCTTGTTTGGTAGTTACGAATAAACAGTTGTGGGTACACAGTGCTCAACCCCAATTATGTGAAGACATATGATGATTGTAATTAAGTTGATTATAACCATGTAAAACTATACAATGCTATATTCTTGCCATAAAATTTATTTATTCATTCAATATATCAGAAATGGCTGTAACGTTAAAGATGATAGGAATTATGAGCTGGTGTCATCCCAATGTCCCTGTAAAAGCAAATCGTCCAAAGTCATATGTGGTACTCTGAAGTACTAGTGTACCACTTGACTGAGTGTCCAAATGTGTAATGGTTTGTTTGCATGCAATAAAATGGGTGTAAAATGGGGCAAAAATGCATGTTCTCAAAAAACAGATTGCGGTGTCCTGCTGGTCTGTTTGATGTATATACTGGATGTGCAGTGTTTCTCTCGATGGTATACTGGATGTGCAGTATTCGGCTAGTGAGAAAGGTAAAAGGGGCTCTGGACTGTTGATCCACTCCTTAGTCACTGGTGCTGTGTCTGTGAACAGTCACACACCGGGAACCGGCTGGCTTCGAGATCAGACCTGTCTTGGGGGAGATGTGTTCACAGCGGCAGCTCTCAAAGAAGCTCACTGCCACACACCTTCCACCTACGGAGACCCACCTCTCTTTCTTCCTCCGCCGTTCCCCGCATCCAGTACCGGCTTCTTCCCTCTGATGGTTGTCCATTGCCTGGTGACTTTCTACATTTCTGGATATTCAGTCACGTGACCGGATGACTTTACACAAGTGCCGATTCTCCGTCCCGTTCTTGGTGGTGCTTATCAAATCAGTATATTGTTTTCTGGGTGCTCCAACACGTTTCGGCCCTTAGGGGCCTTCCTTTGGGAGATCAATGTATGACTGCTTGTCCTAGACAATTTAAATGCCCGTGCATGGGCCTGCTGTTTCATGATTGGTTCTAAACAGGCATGCATTGATTCGTTGCTGCTCCTGTCAATCACAATTACTGTCCAATAGGAATGTAACAGATGTCTCTTATTCGATGATAGTCTCTTTTATTAAAATGAAAGTAAATTATGGTTACTGTGTTATTCTTCTAGTAATTGTATGATGTTATTTGCCCATTGATTAATCATGTAATGAATCAACTCCATTGTCAGTCATAACATGAATTGTATCTGATTACTAATAGAATTATAATATAATATAACATGAATCTTTTGAATGAATCGTGTCTTTTTGGTATAGTTTGTTACGTGGATTGACTATTCTAAAGTTGCATGATCATAAATAAGTAGTGGCCCATTCTGTTACAAGATGAAATACTGACGGATGTCCTACCACCAAAACCCAAAGTGATATTCAAGAAAGCACCCGATATTAGGCAGAAAATTGTAAGGAATCACATTGCACTGAAAACACAGTTACAGAGCACAATTGACAAATATAGGTTGAAAGGGGGATTTTATTATTGCGGTACTTGTAAAGCTTGTACCCAGTAGCGGATCTTGCCACGGGCAAGCAGGACTTTTGCCCGGGGCGCCGCCATCCGGAGGGCGCCGCACCATGGCAAGATCCGCTGCTGCTGTGGTGCCCCCCGCTGCCGCGGCCCGCTGTCCTGCTGTCCGTTGTGAAGGGAAACTAGACGCTACGTGTCTAGTTTCCCTTCGTGGGCTGCCCACTGTGAAGGAAAACTAGACTCTACGCGTCTAATTTCCCTTCCTGGAGAGGACCTTCACTGTAATGATGTGCGGTGCGCGTTGACGTCATCGCGCACCGCACAGTAAAGGTCCTCTCCACGAAGGAAACTAGACGCTTAGCATCTAGTTTACCTTTGTGGAGAGGACCTTTGCTGTGCGGTGCGCGATGACGTAATCGCGCACCGCACATCCTACAACAGTACAGGGGGCGTAACTAACCACGCCCCCTGTATGAAGCCACACACCCTAATGCCGCCCGGGGCACCAGAAGCCTAATGCCGCCCGGGGCCCTGCTTGTACCACCACTAGAAGTAGGAGTACCAAGCTAGTGCACAAAGTTAAATCCACCTCCAACAACAAAACAATAGACATCAGAAGTAGAGTGACATGTCACAGCAAAGGAGTTATATACATTATTCAATGTACATGCCATAAGCAATACGTAGGGAGGACAGAAAGACAACTTAAGATAAGGATAAGTGAGCACATCTGAAATATAGCAAAAGGGTCGGAGGAACATCCATTATAAGCACATTTCAAGAAATTTCATAGGTACATGAACATATTTAACACATAAGGTCTGACCAAGTATATTAAGTGTCAAAGTGTGACAGATTTCTAGATGAATGCACAACATGTGTATGCACAGGCAACTCTAGAATTTTCGATCCACGTAACAGACTATATCAAAAAGACATGATTCATTCTAAAGATTCATGTTATATTACATTATAATTCTATTAGTAATAAGTTACAATTCATGTTATGACTGACAATGGAGTTGATTCATAACAAGACTAATCAATGGGCAAAAAACATCATACAATCAGTAGAAGAATAACACAGTAACCATAATATACTTTCATTTTGACACAAGAGACTATCATTGAATCAGAGACATCTGTTACATTCCTATTGGATAGTCATTGTGACTGACAGGAGCAGCAACGAATCAACGCATGCATGTTTAGAACCAATAATGAAACAGCAGGCCCATGCACAGGCATTTAAATTCAGCCTAAGACAAGCAGTCATACATTGATCTCCCAGAGGAAGGCCCCTAAGGGACAAAATGCATTGGAGCATCCAGAAAATGGTACTGGGCACGGGGTATGGCAGAGGAAGAAAGAGAGGTGAGTCTCCGTAGGTGGAAGGTGTGTGGCAGTGAGCCGCTCTGAGAGCTGCACCTGTGAACACATTTCCCCCAAGACAGGTCCCTATCCTGAAGCCAGCCGGTTCCCCATGTGTGACTGTTCACAGACACAGCACCGGTAACTGGGGCAGAGGAGCATATCAACAGTCCAGAGCCCCTTTTACCTTTCTCACTAGCCGAACACTGCACATCCAGTATACCGTTGAGCCCTTATTACGTAAAGAACTCAGAGCACATACATTAAACAGACTAGTGGGATGCCGCTTCCACGTCGACGGGATCAAGCATAGGAATCAAGGTAACATACTCCGTAGGAGGGAGGGTTCAAGGCGGACAGTCCCTTTATGGGTCTCGAAGCCTGTGACACCTTCCCCCCACAGACGTGACCGCATCCCCCGGTCTCGGTAGGCGGTGATCGCCCGTGGACGCGGGCGCCTTCCGCCATCCATGACAGAGGTGACAAGCGGGGAGTCCGGAGTCTTCTAGTCACCCTGTCCCCTATTCACCTTGTCCCTCTGCTATCCACTTGGGGTACCCCATATCAAAGTAACCGCATTTAAGATCACACCAGCCGCTGATAAAAGGTTTATTTAACATCAGCAAGAGACTCTTCACTCCGCAAACCTCTGTATCAGCTCAGAATCTTCAGCTTCACTGTATACTCAAACGAGTATAGGATTACACCATAGGTGTGAAAGAGGTGGGACGCCACACTCTATTCTCACCAATAAGCAATCCATTATATATTTATTATTATTTTTTTCTCCCCTTTTTTTGAATAGCAACAATTTATCTTTAAACAATAGAGACTATTTTTGTAGAAATTTTTCATTCTTATTTTTTATTTCTAATCATTTTTATACATTTTTCTTTTTTCAATTTTTATGTATATTTTTCTTTTTTGTGCTATCATATATATATTTTTTTCTTTTTGGTAACCAAGGTCTAAGTGCAAAATAAGAATTCATTTCATATCATCTTATGTTAGTTTAATAAATACTATTATTCAGATTGTTGTTCTCCACTTTTGTTTTTTTCACACTACACCCATAACATCTGCACACAGGCGCAGTTGTGAAAATTTGTGAAAAGCTACTAACTCTCTGGGGATTTTGGGTCCAGCCCCAATCACGTATTGCTGCCACCATCATAATATCCATATAGGTAGAGCGCTGATTACATTTATAATTACTATGCAGTGGGAATTGTCTATTACGGCAACTTCCGGTGCTTGTATAAATTGGGATTTATTTGTGACAAAAGAGCTAGCCGCATGGTTTTCTGGCCGCATGGTGTGACTACCATTTTGTCCATGCACATGGCTTGGGAAGAGGGAGGAGCAGGGTATCCGGACTCCAGGTCGACAGCACAAAGGTCGACACACCTTAGGTCGACGGCAATTGGTCCACGTGCACCTTAGGTCGCCGTGGACAAAAGGTCGACAGGAACAAGGTCGACATGGAAAAGTTCGACATTCGTTTTTCACGATTTTTTTCTTTTTTTGAACCTTTTCATACTTAATGATCCACGTGGACTACGATTGGAACGGTAAAGTGTGCCGAGCGAAGCGGTAGCGGAGCGAAGGCACCATGCCCGAATCATGGCGAGCGAAGCGAGCCATGCGAGGGGACGCGGTGCACTAATTGGGGTTCCCGGTCACTCTACGAAGAAAACGACACAAAAAAACATAAAAAACCCATGTCGACCTTTTGTCCATGTCGACCTTGTTCATGTCAACCTTTTGTCCATGTTGACCTAAGGTGTGCCGACCAATTGGCGTCTACCTAAGGTGTGTCGACATTTGTGCTGTCGACCCTCAGTCCCAGATCCGAGGAGCAGTGGCCATTTTATGTATGTAAGGTCACTTTCTATCCACTTAGCTAACAACTGACTTTCAGTTTGTTTAAACAATCTTTTTCCTTTTTCACAACATAAACAAATATATGTACAAATTCATCACCATTTAAAAGCTACCAATGCATTTAACTAAACCATGCCATAGTCAATAATAAATAGTGTTTTAATTGGGCCTAGAGAGAGAAAAAGTGAGGTAAATACTTGACTTGATGTAAGAATTACAGACAGATGAAGAGTTTTTTTCTCTCCAGGATTTGTTAACCTTCAATTGAAATGTTAATGAACCTGTTCAATCACTCTGGAACAACAAGCATGTGAACATCTTTTTATATGCTAAATTAGAGGCCCTGTAGAAACAACATTCATTCAGTATGGATATATATATATATATATATATATATATTTATATCAGTATATGTTCTGCAAGATAGCTATCCTATCTGAATCATTGCATTTAAATTATATTCAATAACCATATTATATTGAAGTGTTTTAAAATTGATTGTTAAAGTGCTATCGTAAACAAAATTTGCAAAATATTTGCATTTCATAAGTGAAACTCTGTTCCTGCCTAAAAGTTTAGGTAGCACGTAGCGGAAGCTTTCCGGTAGGGGACTCCGGTGCTCAAAGGGAACATGGAAGCATTTATCTAACTACTACAATACAATACAAATAGTTTTTTTTTAACATTTTTATTGTATTGCTAGAGATGGGTAACAGAGTGTGGCAAGCAGTGTGCAAAGGTATGCAGCGATACACATTTTCTGTATGCAAGTATACACGTGTCATAGTACAATAGTATGTGGACGCGTATATAGCGATGCACGGGTACACACAGAAGACGGGAAATGTGAGTGCCTATTTACGCAAGTGAAAGTTAGCCACATAATACAAATTGATTGTTACGGTGGGATAAAACACATTTTATCAGGTAACTATCCAATTTTAAAGCACATTACTATAATACTTTGTTTAAAGTGTAATACCTTTAAGGGGATGTTATCAATAACTGGTAAATGAAAATTACAGAAAATCTAAAAGTGTAGGTTGTTGAAAAGAATATTTGAATCATTGAACTCCATGACTAATTTGGGTTCCCGTAGAAGACATTGAATTAGCAGAGGCTCTGTGGTGTGGAGGCTAGCGACCTCACATATTTATTGAGATTGACGCACGTAGTGAAGAAACGTGCAGAGGAGCGTGATTTGATGTTACGCTCTGGCTGTGGAGCGCAGCTAGTGGAATTCGACTCCCATGATCATAGGGTGTATAGATAACAAGTTTCTATAAGCTGTGCGATTGGACCACACATCTGTGTGTGAGATCCGCAGCGCAACATGGTACCATTTGCATTATTTTGCGCAACTGCGTTATCATACGTGATAGCATATGCAGACTTGATTTGTGTAAAGAAAACTAAGTTTCGCTGACTCTCTCTCAGGAAACATTCCAACAGTCTTTCAACCTCCACTGAAAAAGGTGGGGTATTAATACTGTTAATGCTCTATTTTTCCAGTGCAGGGGTCTGGTAGAGATCCTTACTGGCTACACGAAAAATCACTACAGTAATGAGTCGTGGTACATTCCAGCGGAGGAGCAGGAGAAAAGCGCTCAAAGGAACTTTTCACCATCGTCTTGTGTGGGTCATTTGGTGTGTTGTGAAAAAAGCCCACAATGGGAGCCAAATGGGCATTCGAGAGGCGATCAGGAGCCAGGGTTCAGGCTGAGGAGCAGAGAACAAGAGGGCGAGCTCGGTATATTATGTGTGGGAAATATGGGCCCTCATTCCGAGTTGATCGGTCGCAAGGCGAATTTAGCAGAGTTACACACGCTAAGCCGCCGCCTACTGGGAGTGAATCTTAGCTTCTTAAAATTGCGCCCGATGTATTCGCAATATTGCGATTACTAACTACTTAGCAGTTTCAGAGTAGCTTCAGACTTACTCTGCCTGTGCGATCAGTTCAGTGCTTGTCGTTCCTGGTTGACGTCACAAACACACCCAGCGTTCGCCCAGACACTCCTCCGTTTCTCCGGCCACTCCTGCGTTTTTTCCGGAAACGGTAGCGTTTTCAGCCACACGCCCCTGAAACGCCGTGTTTCCGCCCAGTAACACCCATTTCCTGTCAATCACATTACGATCGCCGGAGCGAAGAAAAAGCCGTGAGTAAAAATACTTTCTTCATAGTAAAGTTACTTGGCGCAGTCGCAGTGCGAACATTGCGCATGCGTACTAAGCGGATTTTCACTGCGATGCGATGAAAAATACCGAGCGAACAACTCGGAATGAGGGCCATGGTCCACACACAGAGGCTTTTTGTAATGATTGAGTACGTATGAATGGTGGAATATCATTTCCAGTGATTGGTGGTTTTGATCCTGAGGTATTGCAGGTAGTATGTTTAACCAAAGTCATATAAGACAAGAATGAAAACATAATAACTGTTTGATCTCGTAGCAACAATAAGTAAGTAAAAAGAGAAAGCAATAACACCGGCATATGTAGATGTGGAAGCAGCTTCAGCCAGCATACAAACTATAGAAAATATAAAAATATGAAAAATATGAATGTAACCTATATATGTACTAATGAATGTCAAAGTTTTATTTAGAAGGAGAAGGTGACCTGACTGGTTTCAGACATTTCTCATGCACTCACAGGAGTAGTAGCCAACCGGTAAAAGAGGAGCTGTAGCCTGCAGGGGAAGTGGCTGAGACCAGTGGACTGGTAAGTACGGAGCCATTCAAGTACATATATAGTAAACCTCCCCCCCAAAAAAAAAAATCAAGAAAGTAATGTCATAAATGGAGAATATCCAGTCCGCATATTAGTATTTCCCAGTTGGAAAGCGGACAGAGATAGGGTAACCCCAGGGTATTTCTTTTTAATAAACACATAAGAAGTATTCATTTCTTGGAATGCCCTTGTCTAGATAAGCTCAGAAATGTTTGTTGGACCATGTACATACCCTTAATATGGGATGAGAAGGATTTAATGAATACTTTGCATGACCTAGAAGCTTGGGGTTTTTTTTCTGTTGTTTTTTGCAGTGCTAGAAAATTCTCAGGATAAGATCACTGGTAAATACTAATTTGGCAAATGGGAGGGACAAGAGAAGTATAACATTACCCTTTGATAAAACCTGCAGAGGTTACGATTGGGCCTCAATGATGCTAAACCCTTTTCATTTTTTCCTAGCAGCAGTGGCCCCTGACTAACTTAATCGACAGAGATTTTGTTGTGTAAATTGAAATGTGAATTACATATATTGTACTCCCGCTCAGGAAGTACAAGGTATGTTAGATACTCCTTGAAGACTAATGTTGCATTCCACTGTTCTAGATTCATGTCCATCACAGGTAGAGGAAATTATCTCACAGATACCGGGTTCCCTATGAACGTAGGATGGACAGGACACTGGATTGATGGCTGAGGTAGTCACAGTAGTGACACAGCAAGCACAAGATTTAAGGGGGGTAGACCAAGTAGTTATTCAATTCCCCGTAGTGCCCAATCCAGCTGTCATTTTAATAAAATCCTCTCTACCTCTACAAACTTATCTGTCACCAACCTCTATTCCGTTTCTTCACAGTTTCCTCTTCATCTTTACGTTCACAAAGGGGGTACAATACATAGACCCGATTCTCCCAATGGTTTTAAGTGACAGCCTGAGTATTTTCTCCCAAGCCCTACATGACTGTTTACAGTTCTTTCAGCCTGAGAATGGGTCGGTGCTGATACAATATGTTAATGACTTGTTGTGCGCTGATTCACTTGAGTCATACCTGGCAGATACGAAACAGTTTCTGTTTCGTCTCTTCCAGACAGGACACAAGGTCTCAAGGGATAAACTACAGTTGTGTAGGACAAGGGTCAAGTACCTGGGATGTAGTACTGGTACATGATTTGACAGTTCATACACCACATGCCGTATTGGTCCTTCAAAGTTCTGCCCAAAACCGGTATGTCTCATCAGCATGATGGCACCAGTATATTACAGCAGTGTGCCTTGTCATGCACAAAGGGTGGATGATGAGAATACTATTGAAGAAAAATTTTGTATAGACACTGATATGCATTATGGTATGGAATATTTGAATCAGATCTTTACTACGAGACCAGACATAAGTGACAGCCCGTTAGTGAACGTAGACCTGATATTGTTTTTTCTTTCTCTTTTTCCCTCTAGAGATATTTTTTTGAGTGATGCTCATGGTACTCTACACTGTAAACACACAAAAATTAAATTGAAATGCAAATTTGTGTTCCCTACAGGAAAAAGAGGTCCGGAAGGCAAAGGGGTATTGTCAGGAGTCCTCAGGACTCTGGAGAGATGTACAAGGTAAGCCAGTGGCCCCCAGGACGTATCTCCCAGGCCTAGCTGAGGTGGCACATGGTCTGACTCACCTAGGGTAGGGAAGGTATGTGCAAATTGGTAAGAGCATACTGGCGTGCACCAGGGTTCTCTTTTCAGGCAAGCAGGAAAGTAATGATGTGTCTTACTTGCATGAGGAAGAACATTTGGTAAGGTAGTACTGACAGAGCCATCCCATACTCCTCCTGTAGACGGACCTTTCCAGGTAATATAAATCGACTTCATACAGCTACCACCCTGTAGGAATTTGAAATATGTACTGGTATGCACTGATGTCTTCTCAAACTGGTTAGAGGCATTTCCTGCCACTACAAATACTGCTGTGTTTACCGCAAAGAAAATTGTGCAGAAATTTGAGTGTAGATATGGTATCCTTAGAAGTAGGAGCAAAGTGATAGCTTGAAACTGGACTATTGTGGTCATAGACACTGCCACTAGTGTTATGTAGCATCGGAACCACTCCCAGATCCCCAATTAACAAATCATCCTCTTTGAAATTTGTGTTTGTTTTTTTGGAATACAACCTCATGTCATGATCGATCTGCACCATGATCAGAAATAAACCAATGAGGTGACAGTACAGTACCTTATCGAGATGAGCCAGCATTTGAGAACTTAACAATAGAACTTGAAACTGTTGATTCCTGATATGACAACTACTAACAGTCTTGATTGTGAACCAAGAGACTGTGTGATTGTTCTTACGTTCAGGTTGCCCAATAGACAGGTGGGAAGGATCGTACCAAGTTTTGTTGACAGCACCATCCCAGTGAAAGTACTGAGAGAGAGACTTGGATTCACAAATTCCCATTGAAGGAAAGTCGGTAGTCTGGAAGGAACTCGTAAAGGGAGTGAAATCACAGAAGTATCACCTGAGAGTCTGTTCAGTGAAGACTGAAAGGCAGCACTGTTGAACACTACCTGAGCATAATAAAGGATTACAGAAAGACCATTCGTAGTAACGGATTTGCTATAAGCAAGATTTGTTTTGTTCTATCTTTCTTTTTTCCCGTTGACAAACATTTTTTTCAGGACATTCTATTTTGTGAGGTTTTCATGAGGAGTCGAGTGTGAGACTGGAACTGGTTCTGGAGAAAGGAGTGATGTCTTTATAGGATTCCAGGATCAGTCTATCACTTTGTTAAAGACAGAGAAAATAAAAGGTCTAATAGTTATGGAGTTCGGAGGTAACGTGATAGGCTATTGTCTGTATTTTGTATTTATTGTGACCCTATAATTGAAGATGAGTGCATCCAGAGATGTCAGTCTAGCAATAAGGCAGCATTTGACAAACATCACTTGAGTGATTACCACTCACTAGTGGGTAAGGTCTTATACCAAATGGAATGTTGGATCTGCTCACAGGTACCTCTAAGACAAAATAATGCAAGAATTAGTGCCATATTCTTTAGAGTTAGCTGAGGTACTTGAATTACACGAAGGGGGACAAACTGGTGGACAAGTAATATGTTATAACTAGACCCTCTAGTCTTAAGATCCACCAGTACCATAGATAAATCCCTGGTATGTTTAAATCTCACCAATTTCAGGAAATCAGGAAATTGGGAGGTAATCAGGAATAATCAGACGATGGCTATTCACACACAGCAGATAAAGAGCTCATTAATGTATGTGGAAGAAAAGTTTATGAGTGGCTCTCCCTGAACTCCGAAGGTTTATGTTATCTAGGAAGGACACTACCTGAAATAATAACCCTCGTTCAATGATGAAACAGACCTAGCATACGATCCAGAAATGGAAACAATGTTCAGGGAGTGATAGGAATATATACCATGAAAATTTTATACATGTCTTTCATGATTTGTTTGTGTTTTCTCCCTCTACCCAGCAAAACCTCTATTGAATCCGAACATCAGTGTGCAAAGACGTAGGTACATGTATGTGTGCAATGTTCATTCAAATCAGACATCATAGGCCATAGCACTGTCCCAGCATTCTCTATAGGTTGAATGTAATCCCACACCCTACCAGTGGTCATGTGACTGCCGAGTGCATATAGAGGATGTACTGTCCTCCCTGCATTCCGCAAATATAGTCAATGTCTGATTTGCGAAATTAATACATACGTCTGTCTAGGTCACTGATTATGTGTTTGAAATATTTTTTTTTGTAATTATGTTTAGTGTGACAGTTATGACAGTTATTGTCTACTGTCAAAGGGTGGACTGTCGAAGTCAAAAATATTACATACACACCACATACAAATGCCAAATAGATGGGTCTCTGTTCGTGCATTTTGCGCATATACGGTAGCATACGCATTCGCACAGAGAAGCCACAAAGACATATACAACATAGTCATACAACACATAGACAAAACATGTTTTGCATCATTATGTATTAAATTATATTATAAAGTTTCACATCAGATATACAGTATATGTATTATTGGAATGAAACAGGTTAAACATATCATGTTGTCAAAATGATCAGGAGAATGTGTGTGTTGGTTTGATAGCTGTGGTTAGATTGTAGCACATTGCAACGATTAGTTATGATTAAATGTATGAAATCTACAGTCACTCTAATGAGAACAAAGACAGCATGTGTGCAGCAAAAATCAGTGGCTAACCCCTCTTCAAACTGGATGTTGCTTGCATACAGATGTGTCCACTATTACCTTTCTGAAAAAAGTATCATGGCCTGCCGTTCATGGCACGAGATAAGCTTTCCTCTCAAGATATACACGGCAAGCCATGTGTATCTCATCTGAAATATAGTGCAGTACCACTTTTCAGACAGCAGGTGGCATTTTCAGAAACTGAGCAAGCAGAAAGTCTGATAGAGAGATTCTAGAGGGAGTAGTTCAGACCTGATTCTAGCAGCATTTTATTTGCAAATGGGCAAAACCATGGGGGTCATTCCGAAATGATCGCACGCTAGGTTTTTTTGCAGCGGTGCGATCAGGTCGAAACTGCACATGCGTATGCACCTCAATGCGCATGCGCGTCGTACGGGTACAAAGCGGATCGTTGCTGAGCGATGGATTTAACTAAGAATCGATTCGCACAGCAGATCGCAAGGAGATTGACAGGAAGAGGGCATTTGTGGGTGGCAACTGAACTTTTTCTGGGAGTGTTTGGAAAAACGCAGGCGTGTCCAAGCGTTTGCAGGGCAGGTGTCTGACGTCAATTCCGGACACGAACAGGCTAAAGTGATTGCCCCGAATTTACGTCAGACACCCACCTTGCAAACGCATGGACACACCTGCGTTTTTCCAAACACTCCCAGAAAATGGTCAGGGACATCCACAAATGTTTTCTTCCAGTCAATCTCCTTGCGATTGTCTGTGCGAATGGATTCCTAATTAAATCCATTGCTCAGCGACGATCCACTTTGTACCTGTGCGATGCACCTGCGTATTGCGGTGCACACACATGTGCAGTTATGACCTGATCGCAGCGCAGCGAAACAACCCAGCGTGCGATCAGGTCTGCACGACCCCCATGGTTTTACCCATCTGCTAACAAAATTGCAGCTATGGGGGGGTCATTCCGAGTTGATCGTAGCCCTGGGCTAGTCCGCCCCGCAGGTCAGTTCCGCCCCCCGCAGAAGTGCAAAAGCATTGCACAGTGGCGATGCTTTTGTACTTCAGGAGTAGCTCCCGGCCAGCGCAGCTTTAGCGTGCTGGCCGGGAGCTACTCATCGCTATACAGCCCGCAGCGGCTGGTCAGCAGCAGCGATCGGGTCAGAATGACCCCCATGAGCTGTATGTGCAGGGCAATTTATCCATCATGCACACGGTAATATCAGCTGCAGCAGCTAATTGTGAAGTATTAATATATTTCCAATACATCTCTCATACTAACTTCCAACAGGTACCTGGCTCAATGTTGCCTATATGTTTGAAAAAATCTTTTCCCTTATGATTGATAATGTGCTGATGAAGAGTTCATACAAACTCCACACAGAGATTCGATATGGAAATTATGATACTAATTAAAAGGCACTATTGATACTTGTCATTTTTTGCAATTTTTTTGGTGGTTAAGGTGCGAGTAGAGAGAATTTTTGGTATTTCAATACCGCATATATTTCACTGGGATCTGGTCTGAAGATTGACAGTGTCTGCCATACAAGTGGGTGCTGCGTCTGTCTGCCACAAATCGGTCCAGCGCTTGGGCTGTGCTCCATAATAAGTCACTGGGTGCTCTGTCTGCCATACAAGTGGGTTCTGCACCTGTCTGCCACAAATCATTCCAGCGCTGAGGCTGTGTTGCCATAATAAGTCACTGGGTGCTCTGTCTGCCAAACAAGTGGGTGCTGCACCTGTCTGCCACAAATCAGTCCAGTGCTGGGGCTGTGCTGCCATAATAAGTAACCGGGTGCTCTGTCTGCCATACAAGTGGGTGCTGCACCTGTCTGCCACAAATCAGTCCAGTGCTTGGGCTGTGCTCCATAATAAGTCACTGGGTGCTCTGTCTGCCATACAAGCGGGTGAAGAAACATGAGACCCAGGGCCTGATCAGCCATAAGGCTGAAGCCTGGATGGCTGAGTCCTGGGGGGGGCGCAGCACCGGCACAATAGATGCTTAGGCTCTACCTACTACTGGAAGCTGCAGATTCCATGCAGACAGCATGGAAGACGGCCATTCTAGGAGACAGATGCCAGGGGTATTACTAGACCATTACCCAGCGCTACCCAGAATGAGCATGTAACCCCCTGGCACTAAGCATGTAACCCCTATGGCAACAAGCATATGTAACCCCTGGCAATGAGCATGTAACCCCTGGCAACGAGCATGTGACCGGGTCTGACTTCCGGTCAGCAGAATCACGGATGCCGGTGGCTTCTCCTCCCACCTCTAGCCACCAACAGCACCGTGGGCAGCAACATGGACATCCATATGTGCAGGGTAATTTATCCATCAGGCACACGGGAATATCAGCAGCGGCAGCTAATTGTGAAGTATTAATATATCTCCAATACATGTGGGAGTGCAAGTAGTGTCCTCGGTGCAGAGGTGCAGGTGGTGTAATCAGTGCAGGAGGGCTGGCAGTATCCCCAGTGCAGGAGTGTCGGTAGTGTGGGAGATGTCCTCCTTGCACTTGGTTGGTGGTACCGTGGACACTTCTGGCTCTCCCACACTGCCAGCACCCCATAACTACTGCAAGGAGGACACCTCCCACACTGCCGACACTGCCGACACCCCTGAACTCCTGCACTGAGGACACTTCTGGCACTCCCACACTGCCGACACCCCTGAACTCCTGCACTAAGGACACCTCCAGTACTCCCGCACTGCCGACACTGGCAGCACCCCTGCACTGAGGACACTGCCCGCACTGCCAGCACCCCTGAACTCCTGCACTGAGTACACCTCCCACACTGCCAACACTGCTGGCATCCCTGCACCGAGGACACGTCTGGCACTCCAACACTGCCGACACCTATGAACTCCTGCACTAAGGACACCTCCAGTACTCCCGCACTGCCGACACTGCCAGGACCCCTGAACTCCTGCACTAAGGACACCTCCAGTACTCCTGCACTGTCAACACTGCCGGCACCCCTGCACTGAGGACACCGCCGGCACTGCCTGCACAGCCAGCACTCCTGAACTCCTGCAAGGAGGACACCTCCTGCACTGCCGACACTGCCGGCACCCCATAACTCCTGCACTGAGGACACCTCCCACACTGCCAACACTGCTGGCATCCCTTCACCGAGGACACTTCAGGCACTCCCACACTGCCGACACCCCTGAACTTCTGCACTAAGGACACATCCCGTAATCCCGCACTACCGGCACTGCCGGCACCCCTGCACTGAGAACACTGCCAGCACTGCCTGCACTGCCAGCACCCCTGAACTGCAAGGAGGACACCTCCTGCACTGCCGACACTGCCGGCACCCCTGCACTGGGGATACTGCCAGCAATCCTGCACTAGGACACCTCAGCAGGAGGCGTCCTGCTATTAGAAAACCATTCACGCCCGCTGACATCGCTGGGCTTGGGGAAAATCTCTCAGTGTGTATGCGCTGAGTTATTTTCTGCCCAGCGATATCGGTGATCATACGGGCTCAGCAAGATCACTCAGCACACAGAGCTGCACCAGCGATGTGTGCTGAGCAATCTGTCACTGCCCGTGTTCGCAATAGAGAAAACCCGGGCAATGACTAGATCTTTCAAGCAAGCGGAGATGGGCATCACTAACGCTTTAGTCCATACACACATAGCGATTTGTGCTGAATTTCTAAGTGACTTAGTCAAATCACTTAGAAAAGCATCCCAAATCGCTATGTGTGTGTGATCGTATGCAGGTCGTTCTGATGTACAGTATGGTCAGCTTTATAGTCCAATTCCTAATTGTGTAGGTGTGAAAATCTCAGTGTGAGAGGCCTTTGAAGTAGATTCCTTGGGGGATAGAGATACAGCACAGTAACATGTATTCTGGGTGGGGGAAGGGCTGCTGTCCTGGAATTTGAAATGAACAGTGAACTTTTAGCAATTCAGAGCCTCAGTTTATTAATGCAAAAATTTTAGTTATTTGTTACTCAGAACACAGAGGTGAATGAAGTCTAAAGTGACATTAAAGAATAAGTTAATTAAAACCTAATAGTGCTAAAGAGTAACGGAACATATTATAAGACTTTGCAATGATAAAATAATTCCAAATAAAGAGTATAAATATACTGTAAGTTAGACGAAAATGAATGCAATCACTTGGATGCTTTGTACAATCCATACACAATTACAGTATACAGTGTTGCAGAGGTGACTACTTTTTTTTTAAAAAACTATTTTCAAGATTGCATAACAAATGTAATACTAGGGTGAAGTACATGTTACAGATAAAATATAACAAATTAATTTAAGCAGGTATTCTAATTTTGATATTTCAAGCATTTGCAGAAAGGATGAGTACGATAGGTAAAGGGCCCTTTATGCAAATTCTATGCATTATTCGTTTGCGTACTGTCTTTTTTGATGTGTCGACATATGGCCTGTCGACCAATATTGGTCGAGCTAATGACTGTTGACCTTCTTATTGTCGACAATATAACCCATTCCAATTACATGCAGCTGGCTTGTCAATTTCTTTCTATAATCACTGGCAGCACAGAAAATAAATGGTCTACATAATTATTACAGGTCAGGGGGTCAGCAGTGTGGGAGTGCCAGAAGTGTCCTTGGTGCAGGGGTGCCAGCAGTGTTGACAGTGTGGGAGGTGTATTTAGTGCAGGAGTGCTAGCAATAGGTGTGCCGGCAGGGCGGGGGTGTCAGCAGTGCGAAAGGTGTCCTCATTGCAGGAGTGCCGGCAGTGCGGGCGGTGTCCTCATTGCAGTAGTTCAGGGGTTCTGGCAGTGTGGTAGTGCCGGAAGTGTTATCTGTGCAGGTGTGCTGGCAGTGTCGGCAGTGCGGGAGGTGTCCTCATTGCAGGAGTTCAGGGGTGCCGCAGTGTGGGAAGTGTCCTCGGTGCAGAAGTGCCGGGAGTGCGGGAGGTGTCCTCAGTCCATGAGTGCTAGCAAAAGGTATGCCGGCAGGTCGGGGGTGTCGGCAGTGTGGGAGGTGTCCTCATTGTAGGAGTGCTGGCAGTGCAGATGGTGTCCTCATTGCAGGAGTTCAGGGGTGCCGGCAGTGTGGGAGTGCCAGAAGTGTCCTCAGTGCATGGGTGTCAGCAGTGCAGGCAGTGCCTGTGGTGTCCTCAGTGCAGGGGTGCCGGCAGTGTCGGCAGTGCGGGAGTACTGGAGGTGTCCTTAGTGCAGGAGTTCAGGGGTGTCGGCAGTTTGGGAGTGCCAGAAGTGTCCTCAGTGCAGGGGTTCCAGCAGTGTTGGCACTGTGGGCGGTGTCCTCAGTATAGGAGTTCAGGGGTGCTGGCAGTGTCAGCAGTGTGGGAGTGCCAGAAGTGTCCTCGGTGCAGGGGTGCCAGCAGTGCGGGAGGTGTCCTCAGTCTAGGAGTGCTGGCAGTATCCCCAGTGCAGGTGTGCCGGCAGTGTCGGCAGTGCGGGAGGTGTCCTCATTGCAGGGGTTATGGGGTGCCGGCAGTGTGGGGTTGCCGGAAGTGTCCTCGGTGCAGAAGTGCCGGCAGTGCGGGAGGTGTCCCCAGTCCATGAGTGCTAGCAATAGGTGTGCCGGCAGGGCAGGGGTGTCGGCAGTGCAAAATGTGTCCTCATTGCAGGAGTGCCGACAGTGAGGGCGGTGTCCTCATTGCAGGAGTTCAGGGGTCCCGGCAGTGTGGGAGTGCTGGAAGTGTCCTCTGTGCAGGGGTGCCGGCAGTGTCGGCAGTGCAGGAGGTCCTCAGTGCAGGAATGCTGGCATTATACTTAGTGCAGGAGTGTCGGCAGTGCGGGAAGTGCCGGCGGTGTCCTCAGTGCAGGGGTACCGGCAGTGTCGGCAGTGCGGGAGTACTGGAGGTGTCCTTAGTGCAGGAGTTCAGGGGTGTCGGCAGTGTGGGAGTGCCAGAAGTGTCCTCGGTGCGAGAGGTGTCTTCAGTGCAGGAGTGCTGGCAGTATCCCCAGCGCAGGGGTGCCAGCAGTGTCAGCAGTCAGTGGTGCCGGCAGCGCGGGAGTGCCGGAAGTGTCCTCGGTGCAAAAGTGCGGCAGTGTCGGCAGTGCAGGAGGTGTCCTCAGCGCAGGAGTGCTGGCAGCATCCCCAGTGCAGGGGTGCCGGCAGTGTCGGCAATGTGGGCAGTGCCGGCGGTGTCCTCAGCGCAGGGGTGCCGGTGACTTACCTGCTGCAATGTTTTCAGCCTGTTCGGTCCTGGCTCTGACGTCAAACACCCGTCCTGGACACGCCTGCATTTCTTTCACCATGCCTGCGTTTTTCTTACCACTCCCTGAAAACGGCTGTAAACGGGGAATTGTTGCCCAGGAACCCCCTCGCTTTTTTCGGTTCCAGCGTCGTTTCCCGGCGACAGCCGTGCGTGTGCATAGCGGCTATC
Organism: Pseudophryne corroboree; assembly: GCF_028390025.1. Classification (NCBI taxonomy): domain Eukaryota; kingdom Metazoa; phylum Chordata; class Amphibia; order Anura; family Myobatrachidae; genus Pseudophryne; species Pseudophryne corroboree. The sequence continues at coordinate 20,373,224 of NC_086449.1, forward strand.
GCGCATGTGCAGTAGGGACCCGATTGCAGCTGTGCGAACGACGACACGCTGCGATTGGGTCGTAATGACCCCCTAAGTCCAGAACTACTTAGAAACTGCACAACATTTTTTACCATAACAGGCCTGCACAAGTGATCAAAGCCTTGCTATGGGGAAAAAAACAACCCCCATAGGAGGAGGTAAGTTGGTCGCACGGGCTGCAAAAAGCAGCTTTGTCTGATCAACTCGTAATGAGGCCCTTTATTTGGAAATATTTTATCATTGCAAAATCTTATAATATGTTCTTTTAGTCTATAGCACTAAAGTTTTTATTAACTTATTATTTAATTTCACTTTAGACTTCATTCACCTCTGTGCTTTGAGCAACATACTGTATTGTAACCAGGGACGTGCCCACCGCACTTCACTGATAGTAACATCCCCCAGCCAGGATAAAATCTGTACCCCCCAAGGAGTCTACTTCAAAGGCCTCTCACACTGAGATTTTCACACCTACACAATTAGCAATTAGACTTTAAAGCTGGCCATACTGATTACAGTGTCTATTTAACAGCAATGTTAGTGCAAAGCTATGTTACGTGATGCACTGGCCACCCAGTGGTGAAACTATGAATTGTCATGAATTGTCACGGCACAATATGACGGCACAAAAACACAAGGAATATATGTCATGCCAAATTTACTACCATGGCACTGTTTTCAGAAAGGTAATAGTGGACACATCTGTATGAACTGACCAATAACACATCATGAATGAGAGATCACCCTCCCCTGGACCAACAACAGAAGACTCAGTCCCAGACATGTACAACCCCTAATACACAGTATTTAGGTATTTACCCTCACCCAAGAAGTTCTGTTATTGTTGTTGGTGCAGATTAAAATATGGAGAGGACTGTGCATTGAGGGACAGGTTGAAGTATGCTGGCTGTAATTAATTATTTTGTAACTGCAACTGCTTCTTGTGTAATTGTAACTCTGTAACTATATATATATATATATATATATATATATATATATTATAACTGAATGATATACAGTACTGTACATATGTTATATTGTATGCATACCCTTTTAATATCAAATATATACATCTCTGAGCATTGGACCTCAGCCTACAATGTGTGCCTGTACTTGCTTTCTCTTAAGGGATGTAGTGTTTGCAACATACAGCGCACTTTTATCATACAGATGTGTCCACATACATCTTTGCTATATCCCGCCATGTATGGCACAGTTTTGCATGCCATAGACTCAGAGATTTAGCCATGCATTGTGATTTTTCTTAATTTGCTTCTTTAATATGTTACTTTATACATGTTCTATCATGGCAAATAATAATTTTAAAATCTATCCACTTGTTACTCGTGAAAAACAGCTTAGCCGTGTTTTGCATGTTGTGCCATATTTAGCAAAATAGCAAAGATGTAAGTGGACACATCTGTATATGGTAAGAAGATGCGCCATGCGTCCGCAGCATATATTAACGCTGTCATTTGGAACATTAATTTAAAATAATTTACATGGGGAAACAGGTAGAGACATTAACGTATATATATATATATATATATATTAAAAAAACAAATAGATTCGGGGGCGCACGGGTAATGTTAAGTGAGCACTGAGGGTGCACGTGAGTCTGTGATTTTAAAAGAATGAGTATATATATATATAATAATAAAAGAATAACACCATTCCAATTAGTGGATGGCAGCAACCTTAAGCAATGTGATTTGTGCTTGGATGGCACATAAATGGTATGAAATGAAACTAGTGAAGAATAAGGGCGCCTATTTAGTGTTTTTAAAAAAAAATGATATTTAGTGAATCAAGTGATAATGTATGGACATCACTTATCTGATACACCCACTTTCTTCGGTCTCATGACCAATACACATGTGTAAATAAAAATAGAACAGAAATAACATAGCGCGTACAGTTTTCAAAGCATGTTTCACCATAAAAAATAGAAATAGTTGTATCTAAAAAACCTCCTAAGGATAAGCAAATAATCAATGGTAAAAATCCACCAGCAGGGATTATTTGAAGGTTTTTCACAAATTTTAATACAACATAAAACATAAAAAAATAAAAACAGATGGTAAAAGTGCAAGCGTACAGAATTCGAGCTTATCAATCCGTATGTACAATCGGATACATCCTGTTTTCCATAAGAATCCAATACTGGTAAAAATGCAAACGTACAGGAAATTTAAGTTAAAAGAGCTTATCTGTCCATAAGGAGGTCTCAGGTACAGTAGTCCCAACGCGTTTCGTCAGCAGTATGACTTCATCATGGGGATATATATATATCCCCATATAATATATATATATATAATCCAACATGACATATTCAAGATTTGTGACAAACCACAGAGATACACACATAACAACATGCAAGAGCTGAACAAAGAGCACTTATAGACTTAAGCAAAGACAACACCATCATAGTCAAACAGGCAGATAAGGGAGTGGGAATAGTCATACTTAAACCCTGAAGATTACACCAAGGAGGCACACAGACTATTAGATGATACCACCACCTACAAGAAACTACCTGCAGACCCAACAACCAAGTTCCAACATGAGTTACGGTCACTCCTTAAGAGAGGCTTGGACAATGAGATCCTGACATCGAAACAACATTCATTTCTAGACACGTCACACCCTATTATCACAGTGTTCTACTATTTTGCCAAAATACATAAAGATCAACAACACCCTCCAGGCAGACCGATTACATCAGGTATTAACTAACTCACCTCCAACCTTTCTCAGTACATAGACATCTTTTACAACCATACTTGTCAACACAATGATCATATTTGAAAGATACAACCGATATACTAAATAGACTACAAAAAGTAAATTGGCAGGAAGATTTTTGGTTAGTTACATGTAACATGACATAATTATACACAGTGATAGATCACAACCAAGGCATTTCCAGTATACACCATTACCTGACCAAAGACGATATCATGGCACCCGACCAAAGAGATTTCATTAAAGACTGCATATATTTCATACTGACTCACAACTGCGTATGGTTTGAAGATACCTTCTACCTCCAGACTACAGGCACAGCCATGGGGATGAGGTTCACGCCGAGCTATGCTAACCTCTTCATGAGCCATTGGGAGGACAACTTCCTCTGGTCCAGGCTGGAGCTCATCGCGAACCTCGTCATATGGTCCAGATTCATAGATGATATATTTTTCATATGGAAGGGTGCTCTGGAATCACTCGAAAGCTTCATCAGTTACATTAATAACAACAATCAGAATTTACATTTCACAACAAATTTCAGTAAGGAACAATTGGAATTTTTAGATCTGAATATATTAATTGAAAGTAATGAAATTCACACGAACACATTTCACAAGTCAGTAGATGTGAACAGTTACATTCTCACATTGAGTGGCTATTATCATAATTGGTTGAAGAACATACCCATGGGACCATTTAATCGCTTGCGAAGAAACTGTTCACGAATAACAGATTACGACATACAGGGACAAAACTTGAAAAGCAAGCTGTTAGAGGAAAACTATGACAGTGACACGATTCAAGAGACTTTCAATCAATAGAGTTAGAGAAATGGATAGGGAAATACTATTAGATTACAAACAGAAGCAGAAACAAGATATAGACAAATATATATATTTTATCACACAATACTCCAGGCATTCACACCAGGTTAAAAAGATCATAAATAAGTAGTGGCCCTTTCTGTTACAAGATGAAATACTGGTGGATGTCCTACCACCAAAACCCAAAGTGATATTCAAGAAAGCACCCGATATTAGGCAGAAAATTGTAAGGAATCACATTGCACTGAAAACACAGTTACAGAGCACAATTGACAAATATAGGACAAAAGGGGGATATTATTATTGCGGTACTTGTAAAGCTTGTACCACCACTAGAAGTAGGAGTACCAAGCTAGAACACAAAGTTAAATCCACCTCAAACAACAAAACAATAGACATCAGAAGTAGAGTGACATGTCACAGCAAAGAAGTTATATAGAGTCTTGAATGTCCATGCCATAAATAATACATAGGGAGGACAGTAAGACAACTTAAGATAAGGATAAGTGAGCAAAAGTGTCAGAGATACATCCATTATCAGCAGCACATTTCAAGAAATTTCACAACAATGACCCCACGTTACTCACATTCATGGGGGAAAAAAAGAAGTAAAACCCAATTTGAGAGGAGGGGATTACATTCAACAATTCCTAGATTTTGCAAAGGCCTTCAATACAGTTCCTTACCGGAGACTGATGATCAAATTAAAGGAGATTGGCCTAGGAAAAACTATTTGCACATGGATAAGCAGCTGGTGGGATAGCAGGGTACAGGTAGTGGTCAACGGGAAGTCCTCAACCTGGTCCCCAGTAGTCAGCGGTATATCACAAGGGTCCGTACTTGGACCACTACTGTTCAATATATTTATCAATGACCTAGAAATAGGCCTGGAAAGCACAGTGTCAATCTGTACAGATGATACTAAACTGTGTAAAGTAATTAGTTCAGAATTGGATGTGGAGTCCTTGCAGAATGATCTACTGTATCTAAACATGAACTCTGGGCGTCTAAATGGAAAATGAGGTTCAATACAGACAAATGCAAGGTTATGCATTTTGGGACTAAAAACAAACTTGCATCCTACATATTAAATGGGGAATGCCTAGGGAAACAGAGTTCGAAAAAGATTTGGGGGTATTCATTGATAATAGGCTTAATAACCGTACACAATGTCAAAACACAGTAAAGAAGGCAAGTAAGGTGCTAGTGTGCATAAAAAGGGGAATTGAGACAAGGGACTTGGATGTAATCATGCCACTTTATAAGGCATTGGTACGTCCGCACCTGGAATATTGTGTTCAGTTTTGGGCACCATTGAATAAAAAAGACATCAGTGAACTCGAAAGTGTTCAAAGGCAAGCTACTAAATTGATTAAAGGCCTAGAGTGTATGTATACACTAGAAAAGAGGCGCCTAAGAGGAGATATTATTAATATCTTCAAATATGTAAAGGGACATCACAAAGAGTTATCAGAGGAATTATTTATTAAAAGAACACAGTTTAGGACACGTGGGCACTCGCTGCGACTAGAGGAAAGAAAGTTCTGAACGCAACAGAGGAAAGGGTTCTTCACTGTTAGGGCAATCAGGATGTGGAATTCCCTGCAAGGGAAGGTGGTAATGGCGGACTCTGTAATTGGATTAAAAAAGCAGTGGATAAATTTCTGAATGAAAAAACTATCCAAGGTTATAATACTTAAAATATCAATGTGGTTAATCCGGGGGTAACATGAGTTATAGTAGCTAACTAGTCATAAAGCATTATTTAGCAAATATGTAGAATCATCACAAATTAAAACAGGTTGAACACGATGGGCAATTTGCCTCTATTCAACCTCAAATAATATGTTACTATGCTATGTTACTATAAATCAAAAAAGAAGAACTAAGACTCATATTTGAAATGGATTCACTGACACCCAAAGGACTCAATTTTGACAATGAGGTCAGGTCCATCATAGGTATTTAACACATAAGGTCTGACCAAGTATTTTAACTGTCAAAGTGTGACAGATTTATAGATGCACAACATGTGTATGCACATGCAACCTCTAGAATAGCCGATCCACGTAACAGACTATACCAAAAAGACATGATTCATTCAAAAGATTCATGTTATATTATATTATAATTCTATTAGTAATCAGTTACAATTCATGTTATGACTGACAATGGAGTTGATTCATAACATGATTAATCAGTGGGAAATAACATCATACAATCACTAGAAGAATAACACAATAACCATCATTTTGATACAAGAGACTATCATCGAATCAGAGACCTCTGTTACATTCCTATTGGACAGTAATTGTGATTGACAGAAGCAGCAACTAATTATTGCATGCATGTTTAGAACCAATCATGAAACAGCGGGCCCATGCACAGCATTTAAATTCAGTCTAGGACAAGCTGTCATACATTGATCTCCAAGAGGAAGGCCCCTAAGGGCCGAAATGCGTTGGTGCACCCAGAAAACAGTACACTGATTTGATCAGCACCACTAAGAATAGGATGCAGAATTGGCACTACTGTAAAGTCATCTGGTTACGTGACTGAAGATCCGGAAGTGGGGAAAGTCACCAGGCAATGGACAACCATCAGAGGGAAGAAGCCGGTACTGGACACGAGGAACGGCGGAGAAAGAAAGCGAAGTGAGTCTCCATAGGTGGAAGGTGTGTGGCAGTGAGCCGCTCTGAGAGCTGCCGCTGTGAACACATCTCCCCAAAGACAGGTCCCGATCCCGAAGCCAGCCGTTTCCCAGTGTGTGACTGTTCACAGACACTGCACCGGTGACTGGGGCATAGGAGCGGATCACCAGTCTAGAGCCCCTTTTACCTTTCTCACTAGCCGAACACTGCACATCCAGTATACCATTGAGCCCTTTGTACATAAAGAACTCAGAGCGCACACATCAAACAGACAAGCCTGACACCGCAATCTGTTTTTTGAGAACAAGGACGCATTTTTGCCCCATTTTTCACACATTTAATTGCAAGCAAATTAACCATTTACACATTTGGACACTCAGTCAAGTGGTACACTAGTACTGCCGAGTACCACATATGACTTTGGAAGGATTTGCTTTAACAGGGACTTAGTGTTGACACCAGCTCATAATTCTTATAATCTTTAACGTTACAGCCATTTCTGATATATTGAATGAATAAATGCATTTTATGTCAAGAATATAGCATTGTATAGTTTTACATGGTTATAATCAACTTTATTACAATCATCATATGTCTTCACATAATTGGTGTTGAGCACTGTGTACCCACAACTTTTTATTCATAAAATAGGGAAGGAGACAAGAGATGAGAGTGTTATCCTACTATCATATAAATCATTGGTGCGGCCACACCTTGAATATTGTGTACAGTTCTGGGCACCTTACTATAAATAAGATATCTTGGAACTTGAAAGGGTTCAGAGGTGAGCAACCAAATTGATTAAGGGGTTAAAGGCGCTGGACTTTGTGGAAAGGCTTACTAGGTTAGATATGTTTACATTCAAAAAGAGGCATTATTAATATTTACAAATATATAAAAGCACAATACAAGTACCTTTCAGGCGATTTGATTATTACAAAATGTTTGCCTAGGACACGCTCAGGGCCGTCTTTTCGTATGGGCTCAATGGGCTCTTGCCCAAGGGCCCCAGGAGTATAAGGGCCCTAGGCTGATAGCTGAGGGTCCCCTCTTTCCAGGGGTACCAGATTTTTGAAAATCGGCCCTGGGGAACCGGAGATATCTGACTTGAAAGCAGTGGCCCCCATCCAAGCCTGTTAATTGCACTTCCCAGCCAGATATCTCGGGTTCCGTCTGATTTAGAGTTTTTCTGAAGGTATAATCCTAAAGCTGTGACTCTCCCCTATTGGTGGACACTGGCAGCTTGTCTCTATTATGCCCAGAACCAGAGATATCAGCCTTCCAGCAGCTGGTCCCTGCTCCAGCTCCACACACCTAATATGCAGTATTAGATTTTCATTGGTGAATTGCTCTGGCTCCTGAACTCTGATCCCCAAGTCCACAGTACCTCCTAAAAGGTGGGTCTCTCTAGTGTTTTATCCCATTGAAAGCTTAGAAATCTATTTCCAGGAACTTGAGATATCTGCAGTAAAGCAAATTGCCATCCCACCGGAAAATGTTAAATATTAAGCCCACTCCACTATCGACCCTCCGCTACGTATTAAACACCCCTTACCACACTGGAAGTCATGTACCAGGGCTTCTTGATTCAGCCTAAAGCCCCCTTCTACAGTTTAGTATTCTCCTTCCTGCCCCATCTGTGCAGTAAAGGAGTAATTAGCAGAACTGCTCCAGGTCCCGCAGGACATCAAACCTGCTGCTGATAGCACCCCCCACCCTATTGCTGAAGGATGGGTAGGGGGCCCAGTGCATTGCTGTGCCCAGGGGCCTACACTGCTGTTAAGGCGACCCTGGACACGCTGACACACTTACAGACTAGAGGAAAGGAAATCTAATACCATACGAAGAAAAGGATTCTTCACATTAAAGGCAGTAAGGATTTTGAATTCTCTGTCAGAAAAGGCAGTAATGGTGGACTCAGTCAATACATTTAAAAATGAATTAGATAAATTCCTGACTGAAAGAAATATCCAAAGGTACATCATTTAAAGATAGTATACAGCTCATTAGAAAAAGCATGAATTATAGTTGCTACTAGAATAATAAACATAACTTCATCTGGGTCATTATAGTAAACTACAGTATAGCTACATTCAGATTAGCGTACGTATTACAATACAGGTTGAACTCGATGGACATTTTGTCTTTTTTCAACCTCATCAACTATGTTACTATGTTACTTTATTTCTCTCCAGTTTAAATCTCTCCAAAGCTTAGTAAATAGACCCCTAAGTATTCAAACAAAAGACCATATTAAGAATGTACGTGGCAGAAAACTTTTCCTGAACATGTGAACAGATCCGGCAAAAAAGTTATTTACAACAGCAAAACACTGCATTAGAGAAGCCAAACAAAATTTAAAAGACAAAAATTGTAGACAATGGAAAAGAAGAAGACATGGAAGAATAAAGGGTGGCTGGGAATTTCTGCACCAGCAATGTATGAGCGTTGCTGTGGTTATGGGGGATGCTGAGCCGGGTTTCCCTGGTGGTTGTAATTATGTGGATTTCTGCAGTGCCGGTAATTGATGTCATCACTCCCCGTGTAGGACCCCGGCAGCGTGACACATGGGTGGACTGTTCAGATATAAAGGTATGTATATACATTTGTATACTGTTTGTCTTTCAAGATATTAAACAAGATCTCTTTCTACAAAGTAGCAAAGAAAGCTGTCAATGAAGCGGGATCCGGTCTTTAGGTCAACAGTAAGTAGGTCAACAATGTTTAGGTCGACCACTATTGGTCGACAGTAAGTAGGTCAACAGGGTATTTAGGTCAACATGTTCTAGGTCGACAGGTCAAAAGGTTGACGTGAGTTTTTGAGATTTTCTTCCTTTTTTTTTACTTTTTCATACTTAAAGATCTATGTGGACTACGATTGGGAACGATAGCCTTGCCCAAAGCCATGCGGGGGAACACGGTGCACTAATTGGGCTTCCTGGTCACTGTTCAGAGAAAAGGACACCAAAAACAAAATCAAAAACTCATGTCGACCTTTTGACATGTTGGCCTAGAACATTCTAGTTCGACCTACAAACCCTGTCGACCTACTTACTGTCGACCAATAGTGGTCGACCAAAACATTGTCAACCTACTTACTTTCAATCTTACATACCACACCCAATGAAACACTTAACCCAGGTGTGCTTCTTGATTCATAACAATTAGTTTCATCACCTTCACCTGGTGATCGCAAACATTAGCGTGCATTCCACCACACTGCACATGCGATCCCGGAAATCCCATATTCGGTTGAATGCTGCTGCGTTCCATGGATGCATTTCATCCACTGCGCCAGCTCGCACAGGTTTCTCTTCCCTCGTGCTCTCCAATCAGATGCGGTTCAGCACCACAACACTTCCACTATATATAACTGCCTGTAGTTTTCACTATGTTTATTCGCCCACTATTAAGTTATTGTCTTCAAGGCGGCTCACATCCTGCACTCTAGGGAGTAAATAGTCATTTAGTACAATATCACCAACATTACAAAATTCACAATATAACCAGACAATAAGACAAAGATACATAAAAACACAGTACATGGTTAATATATACCCATATGAATATATGCATTCCACTGCTCTATTAAAGAGTTCAATATTTACTGTTAACTCTAAAGGAAACATTTATAATTGATATTCACATTAAGTCCCCTAGGAGTAATTGTGTCAAGCTTATAAATCCATTGATCTTCCTTCTTTAATACCATTTTTTTCTATCTTCACCTCCTTCAAGTTGAGGCACATGGTCATAAGTATAGATTTTAACATCACCACCTGCTTTCCTTTTTGCATAAAGTGGTGGGCCAATGGTTTATCACTGTAGCCCTCCTCAAAGGCTTGTCTTATTGACCTACTTCTATTGACCAATCATTCCCTAAATCTTCTCGATGTCTTGCCAATATAATATAGTTCACAGGGACATACCAGCACATAAATCAGAAAAGAGGACGTGTACATAAGCCAATGTTTAATGGCTATTTTAACCACTGTGTGTTGATGGGTGAATTGCTTACCAACCAACTTACCTCTACGGGTGGTACATCCAAGACATCAGAAACATCTGGTCTTTTTATGCCTCAACCAGGTTCCACCTTCCTTTTTGCAAAAATCTTTGTTGGCTTCATAAATAACTGCTGAAGATTTGGCCCTCTCTTAAAGGCAATTACCAGAGGCTTATCCAAGTTCTTCAAACTGGTATCACTAAGTATTAGAGGCCAATGTTTTTTTACCGACTTTGCAAAGGCTGATGCCCGGGTGTTAAATTGGGTGGTGACCACAGATTTTTCTTCAACCTTTTTTGGTTGTGATTGAGCCATATGATTACTGATCGACTTTGCTCTCTTAAGGCATCTTGAGACATTTCTATCAGAATATCCTCTCTCCAAAAAATGTGCAGCCATCTCCTGCAACTAATTGTCTGCTCTGTCAGTAGTCAAAATTATTTTACTGCCTCTGCCATTCATTTAATATCTTTTCTTCAGACATTCTGTAATCTATTGATACCAAATAATGCCTTTTAAATAATTCAAGTGATGCTTTTACTGATTATTCAATTAATTGGAATTGATAACTTAATAATGTAAAAATAGGTGGCATATTAACACATTTCTGTTATACAGATGGAGCAGCGCTCAACTGAGGTTGCTCCATCACAGATGTGCACTCCCTGCATGACTAGGCGATCCATCTGCCTAGCCCCGCCGGGAGTGCACTTACATGCTCCCATTCTGGTGAATGGGGCGCATCTCCATTACGGGCGCTCCAAGGCACAGGCGCACATGACTAATGTGGCTCCATCTGTATTTTCAAGTCCATATTTTTGTACAGTAATTTTCACTTAATGCTGAGCAATTTCAACATGATAACTCTCATCTCTTGGTTTTTCAAGCTGTAAATGATTGGATTTAACAGAGGTATTACCAACATGTACACAAGGGAAATTAATTTGTTTATGGTTAGTGAGTCTCCAGAAGCTGGAACCAAGTATACTGCGATTAAAGTTCCATAGTACATGGTCACAACGGAGAGATGGGAGCTGCACGTGGAGAAGGTTTTCTTATTATCTGTTTTAGAAGTAACCCCAAGAATAGTTGTAAATACACAGATATAACTAAGGACAACTAAAATAAAAGGAATGACGATTACAGGGACAGCAAAAATCAAAATCTCTAACTGTAGTGCGTAAGTGGGAGAGCAGGCAAGTTGAATAAAAGGCCCAAGGTCACAAAAGAAATGGTCAATAACGATGGGTCCACAGAATTGAAGTTGACACAGAAAATTGAGTGTAATTTGGGTGACCAGAAAGCCAAACACCCAGCAATATATAACCAAGGAATGTTGTAGGTTGATGGTCATGATGGTGCTATAACGCAGAGGGTTACATATGGCCAGGTATCGATCATAAGACATGACAGCAAGGAGGTGACATTCTGAACACCCAATTGCAACAGAAAGAGAAGTCTGAGCTATACAACCTGTGGTAGAGATGGTGGCTCCTTCCAACCATATGACACGTAGCATGTTAGGGATGATAACAGTCAAGAGAACAATTTCATTTATAGATAATTGCTGGAGGAAGAAGTACATGGGAGAATGGAGTTGTGGTCTGGTTGACACTAATATGATGATCATAGAATTAAGTATGAGCGTCATAATGTAAACAATCAGTATCAGTAGAAATACAATTACAGTATTAATTCCATTAATTTGTGGGAATCCCAATAGTAGGAATTCAGAGACTGTGTGGTTATTTTTACTCATTGTGAGTTCTCTGGATAATAACCAGTTGGCTTACGTTATCATGTCATATTGGGCCATATTTATTATTAAGCCTTGAAAAGTGATAAAGTAGAGAGAGAGAGAGATAATGTACCAACCAACCAGCTCCTGTCATTTTTCAAACACAGACTGTAACATGACGGTTAGGAGCTGGTTGACCGATACTTTTTCACTCTTCAGTTTATCATTCTCAAAGGATTAGTACAGCAAATGAGAACATTTCTATGGTCAGGATGACCAACTAAAAACAGTCTGAAAGCGATTGACATTCTTTATTCTCTTTTTATTTTCAGCAATAGGATATTAAATTTGCAGAATTCCTAAGTCATGTAGCAAACCTTTTTCATTTGATGAAATATCATTCTTAGATTTAATTAGTTTTGGCTTGAGATGACTTCGTTAATCAATAATGGATTTTCTTGAGAGATCTTGGAAATGGAATAGGTTTTAGAAAATATATTGTATATATTTTGCTTTCCACAGATGGCAGTTCTTAATGACCCACAAACGGAGGGTATTTCATTGAGTCTTTCACTAAGGCAAGTTTTACTTGATTGTCTCCACATTTGTCGTGTAAGGATGTTACCGATTCCAGCTGTGGGATCAGTTTTCTGGCTGTTAATGTGAAACTTGTGTGTAATAACTGTAGAAATCAGATCTCTGAGCTTTTTATGTATTACTGATACCATGTGAGTTGCCTGTTTTTGAATTCTAATCAGATACCCAGGGACATTTATTGGCATGGGATTTGTCTTCTTCTATATAAACAAGCTATCCAGGGACAATTACTTGCTTTACAAATTAGAAGAATAAATGTTTTTGAGTTTGTGTCTGTTTTTCATTTATTAAAACTATCATATTAAATGTCTTTATGACTTTTCCAAATAAAACAAATTAAAATAATAAGAACATGCATAGGGATACATGGTTAGGAATGATTCCGAGGTCTGCCTTGGATAGAGATAAAGTAAAGAGACAAAAAGTACCAGCCAATCCGCTCCTAACTGCCTTGTTACAGACTGTGTTTAACAAAAATGACAGGAGCTGTTTGGTTAGTTGGTACTTTATCTATCTCCACTTTAGCTTTCTAAAAGTCTTGTAAATACTGTAGAACCCTAAATACTTAAACAACAGATCATATTAAGAACATATACAGCAGAAAACATTTTTCTGAGCATGTGAACATTGCAGATAAACCCAAAAGAGTAAATTAAAACAACAAACCATTGTGGATTAGAGAAGCCAAATAAAATTGCAAAGAAAAAATTGTAAACAAAAGAAGGAGACATGGAAGAAGAAAGGTTGGTTGGGAGTCATTGCCTCAAAGAGAAAGGTCTCATATTACTTACTGTAAGAAAGCCGAGCAGGTCATGTATTTGCTGATGAAGTATTATGAATCATGTGTGTGATATGGCTTCTCTAGTAGACCTACCTGATACTACTACTGATAGCAGAAGGGAAGTTCTGCCTTTTCCATTGGGAAGCGGTCTGTCATTTGGCTGAAAGTGAGATCTGCTATTTCCTTTTTGTGTTTGTTTAGGGTCTCCTGGTGGGGACGGTGGAAGCCATGAGAAGGATACATAATATGGAAGGAATGCCAGGGTAATACATAGTTTTCCAGAAAAGTCAGTTTAGGACAGTTCCATCAAATGAGCCTGAGTCTAATGCAATGCTGACATTCATACAAGTGGACAAAGTTTTTCAAATGGTCATGCATATAAGTCACAACAAAATTGCACAGTTCATGCCACAGTTGCGATTAAGAAACACAAGCTCAGAAATGTGTTGGGAAAGTATAGGGTGTTACTGGGCAGTGACTAGGAGGTGGCTATACATATGCACAGGGTGATTAGTATGAGTTCCCGATGGACGGGATGCCGGCAGTCAGCATACTGACAGCGGCATCCCATCCATCAGAATCCCAACAGCCCCCAAGTAAGCCCCTCTATTCCTTTTCTGCCCCCTACCCAAACCCTCCCTTGTGGGTGCCTAACCCTAACCCTCCCCGGTTGTGCCTAACCCTAACCTTCCCTTCTCCGCTGCCTAACTGTTTCCTAACCCTAACCCCCCTTCTCCCGAATGATCGGGATGCCGGCTGTCGGTAATGTGATGCTGGCATACCGTGTATCTCTACGCCGGCAATTCCTCCTACTTCAGGATCCCGTCATTGGTATATCGCCTGCCAGGATCCCGTTTGTCAGCAAGCTAACTGCTTCCCGCACGGAGATGCAGTGTTTTATTGGTCTGTTATGGAAGTGTCACAGGAATGTTCCAGCAGTGATTGCATACTCAGATACTTCATCACTTGCATTGCAGGCCGGGCTCTGATGGAAATATGCACCTACTGTAGCACGGGGCTAGTGCAAGTTTTTTTGGTGCATTTGATGTTACCTTCTAAAGATGCAACAAGCAGGATTTTTGCATCTAAAGAAACAACACAGAAAGTAGGCATCGCATTCCTTGCACATTTAGACACACACTTGCACACTTGGGGACTGTTTCCGATGTGTTTTGAGAGAGCATCGCTGCTGCTTCCTTCGAGGAAGCAGTGATACTCTGATATGGTAATGCAGAATCTTGTGTAAGTCCTAGGATGCAGCATCCATTCACTTGTGATTCCATCGGAAGGCTGTGTGACTCAATGGGTCAAGCAAGCCAACCTCCGCAACTCCTTCAAAAAGGCCAGGAATTCTCTGCCTGATGACGGAGACATTTGCCTTGGCAGTCCATGCCTCCATTTTGGGAAATGCCTGCCATTGTCATCTCCTTCCTGCCCCCAAACAGCTGCAGACTGTCAATCAACTGAGGACTGCAGCTGTTCCGCTTCCAACGACGCAAGACCTGCACAGTATGGGCAATGTGCAAAGTACCAAACATCGGTAGTTTGCAACATGGGCATCAGATCCTTCAGAACCTGAATCAGGCACTAGGAGAAGAAGGGATTTTGCTACTATTATCATAAAGTTGCAGACACAACTATGGCAAATGATGCCAAACCACTCATAGCAGCGTGCAACTCTGAATAAGCCCCAAAATGTGACAGACTAGCTGTCTAATCACAGCATCTCCCGCATTGATTGAGTTTGAAAACCTTGGGGCTGATACTGTGGTATACACATCTCTTTTCTTGGATGCACATAGTTAGTTTTAGCATACAATGCAGATGCAAATTTACATATTTTTGCATATACTTTATTAGTCTGATTCTGAATTGATAATTGATGTTACTGCATGGCAACTTGGAAGGTTCCATAGCAGCAAAAGCAAGAGATCTGTCTCATTGGAGTATTATTGGAGTCTTGTGGACATGTAACCAGAGTTGAATTATATTCTGATTTGTGTGGAGTTAGGAAGCCTGTTTCTGATGTATCTCTTGCACTTAGCAAGGGGTTGGTTGAAGTGTCATTACTACTGATTACAATACTTAGTTTAATGAAACTCGCATTAACATAAGGTAGTAAATATGTTTTCCTTGGCATCACACAAAAACAGCCACTTCTCATTTGACTTAGGGTCAACTCCATTGAGTTTAACTTAAGTGGTGTCTTCTAGAGATGTATGCTGAGTCTCAAGTTTTTTGTTTTGGTTCTAGTACTAATTTCATCTTCATATTTTGGTTTCGCAAAACCATCCTCAAGTGTTTTGGTTCAGAATTCGGTTTTAAAATCCAAACCTAGGGTTTTGGATTTCATGAAAATAGATAAAATCAGCAAAAATCATGTATTTTTTGCAATCCAAAAATCTCTTTTCACATTAAAAAGCTGAATTTCCAAACTGTGGGAAGATCCAAACCAGGACTTAGTTTGGATGGTTTCAGATTTCAGAAGAACTGAACCACACATCTCCAGTATTTTCTTTCATTTTAAAACATTGGGACTTTTGTGATGTACTGTCTGAATATCCACCTCCCAGTAACTGCCCAGTGACACGCTATATATTTCCATTGCACTTCTGAGATCATGTTTCTTAATTGCATGTCATAAAATGGGCTCACACTAACCTGTCTGGCCGCATTCTGTCCCGTCTGTCCTGCGGCATTAGTGCTGCATGTGCTCTCAGAAGTGCTGTCACCGCTGTCCACAGTAACTGGGGTCATCCTCAGCAGCCGCCATTGCTGCCGTCAGTACCTGTGCCTCAGAACACCGACTTTTCCAAAAGCAATATTCATGGGAGCAGCCATGTTACTCTGGTCAGCTGACCGGACTGCAGACCAATCGGAATCCTGTCTGTGCTTATGTGACTCAGTTAGCCAATCCACTGCCTGACCGGGGATTAAAGCTGGTGAGTTGGAGCCGCACCAATGTCAGTGCTTTGTTGTCCTCAGCTTGTTCAAGGCTCCTGCGGTGACTATCTCTTCAAGCATTCTATGCAAATACATTAAGAGTTGTTCCAGCTGCTCTCACTGACTCTGGCTGTAGCTGTGACCCGGCTGTTCAGTCTTCCTGCCTGCTAGTCATCAGTGCTTAAGTATAAGCTATGTCCCGGCTTTTCAGCTATCTCAGCTACTCAAGTCTCCAGCACATCCATGCTCAATTATTAACCATGTCCCGGCTTTTCAGCTATCTCAGCTACTCAAGTCTCCAGCACTCCAGTGCTCAAGTATAAGCTGTGTCCCGGCTTCCCAGTTATCTCAGCTGTCCAAGTCTCCTACTTATCCTTGCTCCAGTATAAGCCGTGTCCCGGTTTCCCAGATATTCCTGTTAACCAGATCTTCAATACATTTAAATTCAATCAGCAAAAAAGGCTTTGGCATTAAGCATCGGACATCCACTTCTTAATCTCTTCCGTGGACAAGTATCCAGCCGACTGCCTTTCATCTTCATTTAAGAACTCTGTGCATAAGTTTTGTATCATTTCTTATTCTTAGCCATAAACCTGTATGCAGAGAAACTATATTAAACAACCTTGCTTTATGCCTCGGCTTCAGAGTGTAATCCCTGTTAGTTCGGGTCCAGCAGTCCCTCAGAACCTGACATTGCAATTGTGACTCTGGTCCTAATTCATAGTGTGATGCAGGTACTGCATCCCACGCAGATTCCTGATTATTGGGTTGGATTATGGTCCATTCTGCACATGCAGTTCCCCTATTCCACTGCCTGAATGACAGGCAGCAGCATTGAGGTGGTGGGGGCTTGGGGAGGAATGTGTTCCCAGAAATGGGGGTAAGCCGTGATGGTTGCGATGTTGGATCCCAGCTTGTGACATCGGTTGCAGTGCTGGGATCACAGCTACATGCAGGAGGTGACTCTTCTACTGTGACATCTCCTGCATGTCCCTCCTTATAATCGGACGCAAAAGCAAAACTGCTTGCAAGTGTTTTTGCATTTTCATCCATCTCTGAATCAGGCCCTCTTTGCATACATAACATGCAACACGTGCACTGTGCAATTTTTTAGTCACTTACGTTCATGGGCATTTGTATGAATATCATAATTGCATCAGATTCAGGCTCTTTTGGAGGAACTGACATTTCTGGAAAAATACTGTATGTATTACCCTGGCATTCCTTCTATATTATTTATCCGTCCTTCGCATTCCACCGCCCCTACCAGGGAACCCTAAACAGACACAAAAATGTATATTGGACATCTTGATTTCAGCCAAATGACAGACTGCATCCCATTGGAAAAGACAGAACCTCTCTTCTTCTATCATTAATAGTATCCGGCAGGTCAACTAGAGAAGCCATACCACACGGATTTCATAATACTTCATCAGCAAATACATGACCTGATTTACTATCTTACAGTAAGTACTATGAGACCTTTCTCTTTAATACAGTGACTCCCAACCACCCTGTCGTCTCACATTTCTCCTTCTTTTGCAATGTCTACAATTTTTTTTTTCTTTTAAATTTTGTTTGGCTTTCCTAATATAGATTTATCAAGCCTTGAAGAGTGATACATTCCATGGTGATAAAGTACCAACCAATCAGCTCCTAACTGCCATGTAATAGTGTTTGATATGTTGTCTTATTTTATATATTTTCAAAATTATTTGACCTGATTTGGGCAGGTTTTAAGCAATTTGAATTGATTCAGCCTACACAATTAATCTTGCGCCTTGATTTCCCTCAAACTCCCCCCATTTACTGTATGTTACAGGCTGTGTTTAAAGAATGACAGTTAGGAGCTGATGGGTTGGTACATTAAAACCATGCATTTTATCACTCTCCGGGGCTTGATAAATTTGGGCCAATGTTTTGTTGTTGTTTTCATTTACTTTTTTGGGGGCTTATATGCAATGTTCACATGCTCAGGAAATGTTTATCTGCCAGATACAGTTTTAATATGGTCTGTTGTTTAAATACTTAGTGCTCTACTTACTAAGCCATGGAGAGAGATAAAATGAAGTTAGATAAAGTACCGACCACTATATATCCCTACCCATTTATCCCTATGCATATTCTTAACAAATTTTTATCTGGAAGTCATAATGACATTTAATATGATAGTTTTAATAAACTAATACACACTCAAACGCAAAAACATTTCTTGTTCCAATTTGCAAACAAGTAATTGTCCCTGGATACCTTGTTTATATCAAATAAGACAAATCCCATGCCAATATTTGTCCCTGGGTATCTAATTAGTATTCAGTGACAGGCAACTCACATGGCAATCAGTAGTACATAAAAAGCTCAGAGATCTGATCTCTACGGTTATTACACACAAGTTTCATGCCAACAACTCCCATAGGAAACTGCTCTCACAGCTGGATTTGGTAACATCCATACATTGCAAATGTGGAACCCATCAAGTGAAACTTGCCTTCCTGAAAAGACTCAATGAAATGCCCTCACTCAGCGAGCCTTTAAGAACTGCCATCTGCACTGAAAATCAAATAATATATCATCTTTAAAACTCTTTTCTAATTCCACGATCTCTCAACAACCTCCGTTATTGACTGGCAAAATCATCTCAAGTCAAAACTACTGTAATCGATTAATAATATTTCATCAAAATTAAAAAGTTTGCTCCATGATGTATTCATTTGCAGATGAAATTAACTAGTGCTGAGAAGGAACAGACTAAACAACATCCATTACTTTTACAATTGTTTTTAATTGGTAAAATTGTCCATAGTAATTTAATTTTACCAAATTTCTAGCCTTACATTTCAGAATTAGCTCAGTGTATTCAGACTCTATGTAGCAGATTATTTTTATAACAAGATTAAGTAGCTATCTATAGATTCTAGAATACTATGATCACAAACATATTCATGTTCAGTTAATGGACAGTAATGCGTTGATTACACAAAGGTTCTGAAAAACAGTTTGGGGCTGGCTAATTGATTTGTTTGAGGAATCAATATATCCCCCCAAGAGCACAGTGGTTTGTTAAGCAAAATGTATACATTATGGTGGACCATGCCACTACAGCTAACCCAATCTTGTGAAATTCCCATTCTTGGGGGGATGTTGGCCAGGTAGAATAACAGTGGTTTTCTGCACTGGGCTGATAAATGATTGGAAAACATACAGGTTTTTTTTGTAGCTTTAAACAATACAGACAGGTAGCGCCAAACGTGTGGTCTTCTGTTATAGTGTAAACCAGCTCAGATTCTTCATCACATTATCTGTTTGTGGATTTGGAGGCATGCTGTTGTTCCTGTTAATTATTTATGTAAACTAAATACATAGTGGACATTGGGACTGCAATATGCTTCTATGTTGAATGAATAATTAAACTGTTGGTTTTCCAAGAAGAACAAACATAGGTGCACACTGAGAAGTTACAAAATTGGAAAAATTTGTGATGATATGATGTTAACAGGAAAGCTGCAGAGGAACTTCAGGCTTTTCAGTACACACTGGTGAGATTTGAGGTGCTACTCCTAACTATACATTGATTAAAAATTAGAGGAGTTACATACTGGTAATAAGAGAGAGAGTGCAATAAAAACTTAACTCAAATATAAAAGGCAATTTATAAATAGAGCTCACAATGAGTAAACATAACCACACAGTTTATGACTTTCTGTTATTGGGATTCCCACAAATTAATGGCATTAATGCTGTAATTGTATTTCTACTGATATTGGTTGCTTACATTATGATACTCGTACTAAATTCTATGATCATCGTATTGGTGTCAA
Organism: Pseudophryne corroboree; assembly: GCF_028390025.1. Taxonomy (NCBI): domain Eukaryota; kingdom Metazoa; phylum Chordata; class Amphibia; order Anura; family Myobatrachidae; genus Pseudophryne; species Pseudophryne corroboree. The sequence goes on from NC_086449.1 coordinate 20,393,351, forward strand.
CCAGACCACAATTATTTTCTCCCGTGTACTTCTTCCTCCAAAAATTATCTATAAATGAAATTGTGCTTGTGACTGTTATCATCCCTAACATGCTACGTGTCATATGGTTAGAAGGAGCCACAATTTCCATTATGTGTTGCATAGCTCAGACTTATCTTTCTGTTGCACTTGGGTGTTCAGAATGTCACCTCCTTACAGTCATGTCTTATGACCGATACCTGGCCATATGTAACCCTCTACGTTATAGCACCATCATGAACATCAAACGTCAACATTCCCTGGTTATCTATTGCTGGGTGTTTGACTTTCTAGTCACCCAAATAACACTCAATTTTCTGTGTCAACTTCAATTCTGTGGACCCAACGTCATTGACCATTTCTTTTGTGACCTTGGTCCTTTCATTGAACTTGCCTGCTCTTCCACTTATGCATTACAGTTAGAGATTTTTATTTTTGCTGTCCCTGTAATCATCATTCCTTTTATTTTAGTTGTCATTAGTTACATCTGTGTATTTACAACTATTCTTGGGATAACCTCTAAAACAGGTAGGAAGAAAACCTTCTCCACATGCAGCTCCCACCTCTCTGTTGTGACCATGTACTATGGAACCTTGATCGCTGTTTACCTGGTTCCACCTTCTGGAAACTCATTGACCATAAACAAGGTGATTGCCCTGTTATACATTGTGGTACCACCTCTGTTTAACCCAATCATATACAGCTTGAAAAATCAAGAGATGAGAGTTGTCATGGGGAAATTACTCAGCATTAACTAAACATTATAAAAATACAGAATGGAAAATGAATAATAAACTGGTCAATTTGCAACCTATTTTTACAATATTATTATTATTATTATTATTATTATTATTATTTCTAATATATTTAAAATTAATTAAAAGTATTATTTGCATTATTTAAAAGGCCTTATTTGGAATAAATAGATTGCAGATTGTCTGAAGAGAAAATGTTGAATGAATGGCCGAGGCAGTAGTATGAGCATGGCTATGCTGATTTGTATGTGCGTGCATGGTTCTTTCACTCAACTTCAGTATTAAACATATTAAACATAAATTTGATGTAGAAAATTACAATTCAGTGATTTCAAAAGAAAGAGAAAACATAATGCCAATGCACACTCTGTATTGTCAAGCACTGCTAATCAGAATAGTTGTAATAACTCTGCAATTTAGCATAGAGCAAAATCGAGGTTTTAGCTCATTTTTGGCCCAAAAATATTGGTGTACATATAGAGACAGTGGTCATTCTACAATGTTTAATTTAGGATGAGAAAAAGTGGTTTAACCACAGTCACAGACAATGAGAATTGTTTACTAACCATTGAAAAGTTATATTTAAAATAATGAGAGACAATAAACAATGTTGGAGAACCCAATATTATGTTAAATCTGAACAAAGTCTCAGAAAATGGTTACTGGTAAAGCGTAAGTACAGTATATCTAATATCTAAAGGTAGTATTGCATCGAAATTGATTGTAATTGAACAAATCTCATTGTCATACAAGAGGGAGAAAAAGAAGACTCTTATGTGGGCGCACTCTTATTCTAAGTGAAAAATGTCATGATATATTAAGAAAGAATAGGATAAAACATTATTTTATTATTTAACATTTAAAATCAGAAACTAGATAACCCAACAGCTTGTTTTATTGGTGCACCACCAATTAGGACATTTATAACTGAGAATTAATCCAATTCTGCATTTGTCCATTTTTGGTATTTTATTGTATTGCCTAAATTATATAGACTCATCCTTCTTTTTTGGTCAACTCTCATTGTCCTCAGACTTTTTGGATGAATGGAAGCCCTGACATTATTCATTCCCATGCATATTCTATTGTACATTGAGTCACTATTTGAATAGAGTGATATTAATGCAACAATGTGGTTACATTTGCTACAAAGCAATTACATGTGATTGCTAGTCTAGGCTAAAGATGGGTAAACACCTAAAGATATATCTGTCCAATCTGTCTTGTGGGAACAAATATCTGGTAAAGTTTGGGAGCAAATGACAATCAAGCATTTGCTCCCACACACTGGAAAACAAACAATGGTTATTTAGACAAATTGGTAAAATCTGTTTGATTTAGCAAATTTATCTGAACAATAATTTTTGTCCAATTTCCAGTGTGTGGGAGCAAGTGGTTGATTGTAATTTCCTACCATATATTACCAGATTTTTGTCCCCATCAGACAAATTGGATGGATAAATCTTTATGTGTGTACCCAGCTTTTAGCTGGCCATACATCAAACCAACTTTCCTCCAACCACCCAACAGACCAACTGTCCAACTTGCAAGGAGAGGAAAAAACACACCCTAGGGTGGAATTTTGCTCCAGGCGCTGATTGGGGAGGTACTACACAGCAGCTGAAACAAAGGGAGGTTGGTCAGACCCCCAAGTCACAAGCAATACACAAAGAAAGGGTTAAAGCGCTTGCTGGTCATATAAGAGAGAAGAGTGGTCACATTAAAAATCACACATTTATTTGAACAATAAAATAAAGTTAAAATGATTTAAAAAAGTACAATAAGAATAAAAATTGGAGAACACAATGTGTGTTGAATCTCATGAAAAGCTGTGCCCCTCTCGATCTCAATGAGAGTTGGTGGGAAACATTCAAACCTGTTCCAATATACAGTCCCCTAGTAATAGACTCAGAGTGTCCCGTTAGTAATCCATCGTGTATATATTTACCACCAGCAGTTATCCAAGGTGTTTTAAGCGGTTGGCATCCGCAAGAGGCTGTCCCTTGTATGGTTGTGTAAAAGTTCCACGGTGGAGAGATGTCTTTCTAACGGGATCCACAATTGAAGGCAGTGATGGGGACCTGGTCCAGGTGAGAGTTCCTCAGGAGATGGAGTGATGAACACTGGGCACGCACAGCAGCAATCACCAACGCGTTTCGTTGCGTTCACGCAACTTTTTCAAGGTATTGATAGTGCTGCTAGCCAGGGTTTTTATACCCTTGCCAATATGGTTGCTCATTTGCATATGTGAATGACAGTGACCAAATCCTCTCATTATATGACCAAATAATGACAGACAGAGTATACAGAATGTTGAGTAATCAATACATAATTAATCATGTGTATTATATACTTTATTATTCATAACTACAGATAGATTTGTTTCTCTAAATAGCAAATCACATGACTAGCATGGTATAATGGTAAAGCGGAATGATGTTAAACCCGAAATGGAATAGAAACAAACTCCCTGTGGTCCCTTAGTGATCAGACTGGGAGTCATTATCCATTTATTACACAAATCCGACTGAGGACAGGTGTGGAGATTACCTCTTAATGTGGGGCCTGTACCCGGCGTGAATTCTGCACGTCATAGATCCGCGCCAGAGGGTCCGGGCGACGGCATGTGAGCGTCCTCAGCAAGGCGCATCACTAGCCGCCGCTTCCGGTTTACTGACGTGATGGTCAAATCCGGTCTACGTCAATGGTGCGCGGCCGGGGGTAATGCGTCATCTCAACGCAACCATAGGGACTGGTGAGCATAGGGGTTACCTTGGCGACGGACACCGCAGTGAGCGTCTCCTAGGTGACGCGCACTACACTGACCGGCCCCACAGCAAACGGGAACAAGTATACAAGAACAATAGCAAAATATTCAAACCTCAAAAGTGTGTGAAGTAATCACAATCTGTGATATGGATTAGATTGGGAAAATAGAAGAGTGAAACTGAAGGGTTCGATGTTTGTGAATGATAATCTTCTGTAGTACACAATACTAAGAAAAATTTATACTGATATTGGTATACATTGTAGAATGACAAATAAATACATATGCAATAAAATATATATATATATATATATAATGAATGTCAATACGTAGAATCTGGGCATCATAAGAAAATCAATAATAAGAACAGAACAAAGAAGAGAAAACGGAATATAACAGTAGGTAAATGCATGCATAGCATATACATCTCTATCGGGGGTAATTCTATGAGAGAGTGGATGCAAACCCAGGGCTTATTCTAAATGTAGCAGGGAGAAAAGAATCACGTGTTTACATCACTAGATTCAGTTCAACCTGTTCATTCAGACCAGAGGGATGTAACGTATTCAGCCTGAACATCCAATAAAGTTCTTGTTTACATAATGCTTTATAACGATCTCCACCTCTCTCTGTTTTCACGATATGTTCAATGGCTACTACACTAAGGAGACTCGGATCACTATCATGACAGTCTCTAAAATGCCTAGAAACACTATGTGTTGGTAATTTGTTGATAATGTTCCGACAGTGTTCCATAAACCGGACTTTGATACTTCTTATCGTCCGTCCCACATATCTTTTATTACAGGCACATGTCAGCATATATATGACATAATTAGTGTCACAATTCATGAAGTTGGTCAAGGTGTATTCCTCACCTCCCTCAACTGTAATCGATGTAGTTTTCCCAGGGATGTGTTTACACGTAGTACATCTAGTTGTACCACAACGATGGAAACCTGGAGGACGCACTGGTATCCATGATTCCCGTATCTCTCCTTCTATATCAACTGGAGGGATAGTTTTGAGAAAGCTGGGGGCTAAGATGTTTCTGAGAGAGCGTCCTTTTTTGAAAATAAATGAAGGTCTATTTGGCAAAGTACCTCTGAGTAACGTGTCTTGGTTGAGCATCCCAAAATTTCTACATATTATTCGCTTAATGGACGTGCTTTCACTGTTGAAAGTTGATATGAAGGCTAAGTCTTCCTGATAAACAGTGTGAGCATGGCTATTTTCCTGACCTGGTAGAGGTAGTTTCTTATTGATTGTAGATTTGAGAAGAGTGTTCCTATCTACATGTAGAACTTCTTGCATAGTTCTCTTTAGCGGTGACAGTGGGTAACTCCTTAGTTGGAACGCTTCAATCATTAAGTGTGCTTGTTCTAAATATTTATTATCATCCGTACAATTACGCCGCAGGCGTAAGAATTGCCCCCGAGGAATATTTTTCTTCCAAGGGGGGTAATGAGCGCTCTGGTAGTGCAAATAGGCATTAGTCGCGACTTCTTTGGTGAAATTAGAGGTATATATTTTGCCATCCCTGACTTCAAGAGTTAAGTCCAAAAAATTAATGGTGGTAGGGTGATAGGAGTGAGTGAAACGAAGATTAAAGTGATTAGAGTTTAAACTATTAACGAAGTGAAGTGCCGATGGCAGATCCCCATCCCAAATAATAAAAAGATCATCTATATATCGGCCATAGAGGACCAGATTCGCACCAAAGTCCCCGCCCCACACATGGGTGTCCTCAAAGGCACCCATGTAAAGGTTGGCGTAACTCGGCGCAAATCTGTTCCCCATGGCCGTACCCATCACCTGGAGATAATACGTGTCCAGAAACATAAAATAATTGTGTTTTAGAATGAAAGAAATAGCATCCAACAAAAAAGTCTCGTGTCTCTCTGGAAGGTCCCCATCAGCTCGTAATCTCGATGCTATTGCATCACGGCCCAAGTCATGTGGAATGTTGGTGTACAAGCTTTGTACATCAAGGGTCATAAATGCATAACCCTCTTTCCATTTCACACCTTGCAACTGTTGTAAAAAGTGGGTGGTATCTTTGATGTGGGACCTTAGTGTAGAGACACGAGGTTGGAGGAAGGAATCAACATAAAATGACAGATTGGAGGATAAAGAACCTATACCCGAGATAATGGGGCGACCAGGGGGTGCACTAAGTGATTTGTGTATCTTTGGGAGGTGGTAGAAAATGGGAACAGTAGGGTGTTTAGTGAATAAAAAATTAAATTCATCTTTGGAGATGACTCCATCGGCCAGGGCATCATCAAGTATATGTTGAAACTCCCTAAGGAAGTTTTGTGTGGGATCAGAATCAAGTTTCCTATAGAAAGTACAACTTGTCTGTCCAACTAAAATGGTGCCCCACAGACCTAACCCACTTTTTTCATCAGACTAGCCAATGTTTCCAGCATCCCAGCAAAGTTATCTCCAACCTTTGATGTCACTGAGGTAGGTGGACAGGTTCTGCCTACTTCTGCATGTTAAAATTTGTAGGGAGGTTTACAGAAAAAAATACTCTTGCATGTCTATTTATTAATTTTACATTCTGTAAGTTTATTTTAAAATTGGACTATTCCTAGAAACGAAACCAGGTGAGTATGAAATAGATGAAGAATTCAAGTATTTTACATTGCCTACTGATATACAGTACTCCCAATTTATACCACTCATTTATCACCAAGTGACTATTTATTTTATCCAATTTGGACCTGCCCATTGTGTCCAGATGTCCTGATTCATGACATAGACGAAAGGTCACACTTTAAACTTTCTTCATACAATAGGTAAGCTCTGTCTATATTTATTTCCTTATTAGCATCAACCTTACCATATTTATTCCACCCCCATTGTCATTTGTATGTAATTATTTGAAACCCACATTGGAGTCCTGACCCCCCCATTATTTTCTCAAAACACAGGTTGTTCCTATGACAAAGCATTATGTGAAATTAACATTAGGAAGCTGCCTGCAAAGTCTGCTATGCAGCCTGCTCTGCGTTTTTATTAGCATTGGCCCTCATTCCGAGTTGTTCGCTCGCTAGCTGCTTTTAGCAGCATTGCACACGCTAGGCCGCCGCCCTCTGGGAGTGTATCTTAGTTTAGCAGAATAGCGAACAAAAGATTAGCAGAATTGCTACTAAATAATTCCTTGCAGTTTCTGAGTAGCTCCGGACCTACTCACAGATTGCAATCAGCTCAGTCCGTTTAGTTCCTGTTTTGATGTCACAAACACGCCCTGCGTTCGGCCAGCCACTCCCCCGTTTCTCCAGACACTCCCGCGTTTTTCCCTGACACGCCTGCATTTTTTAGCACACTCCCAGAAAACGCTCAGTTACCACCCAGAAACGCCCCTTTCCTGCCAATCATTATCCGATCAGCAGAGCGACTGAAAAGCGCCGCCGAATCCACAGCAAATCTACTAAGTTTTTAGTTAAATAACTAAGCGCATGCGCCCTGCGTGCCTTGCGCATGCGCATTTAGCAACAAATCGCAGCATATCAAAAATCAGCAACGAGCGAACACCACGGAATGACCACCATAGAGGGGTATCCAATTAGAGGTGAAAACATATCGGGTGCAAAAAAAAATATTCGTTTTTCGCACTTTTTTCTGATGTTTCCCCGATACTTTTTTACAGGCTATCCAATTTGGATCGCCCATAAAAAAACAGCTTTCCTCCCGACAACATACAGGCTCGGTGAGAAACAGCTCTATTTTCAAGCGAAATTGGTGGCAGGTGAAACAAAATCCCAGATAAGTCGTGGTGACCTGCAGATTTCCTTGCCTGCTGCAGCAGCAGGCTGGGACTGCAAGGAAGGTGCTACAGCCTGGGAGTTGGCACTCAGTGCCGAGACCCAGACGTGGAAGCCATGGCTGGCCCATTTGTGCCAACTTATCGGGGCTAATAGGATAGCCCCAGGCGATTTATGAAGTGCTGCTATTTCACAATATGATTATACTGTGAAATAATCCTTATTGGATTTAATTGGCAGCCTGCCCTGACACATTTACATTACTGTGATAAAATAAATAAGATTTAAACTCACACGCAGTATTAAAAAGGATTTATAAATATGTGGTTTGTATGATCAAAGGCGCTTTAATACTGATGGCGGATGCAGCTCGATTAATTGTAACCTGGGAGAATAATTTGTAACAACATTGTAACTTGTATTCAGAGCGAGTGAGCATAAAAAGATACAATTGTAACATATTATTCAATTGCTTTTATGAACATACTGTAGAAATTATAGCTAAGGGGTTATAAAATAAGAAATAGGTGGAAATTTACTAAGGTGCCGATTTGATTCGAGTTTGCATTTTCATATAAAAATGCAGCTCGGAAATTTGCTAAACACAAATCTCGGCAGCGTTGAGACAATTTGTACTGTGATACACCGCCACAAATCAAACAGTCAAACACGGACAAATTGCTGTTGATTGATAATATTAAGAGACGTCTTTATGTTTATATATGCAGTAATATCTTAGGTTTATATATACACTGCTCAAAAATAAATAAAGGGAAGACTAAAATAACAAATCCTAGATCTGAATGAATGAAACATTCTTATTAAATACTTTGTTCTTTACATAGTTGAATGTGCTGACAACAAAATCACACACAAATTATCAATGGAAATCAAATTTATTAACCCATGGAGGTCTGGATTTGGAGTCACCCTCAAAATTAAAGGGGAAAAACACACTACAGGCTGATCCAACTTTGATGTAATGCCCTTAAAACAAGTCAGAATGAGGCTCAGTAGTGTGTGTGGCCTCCACGTGCCTGTATGACTTCCCTACAACGCCTGGGCATGCTCCTGATGAGGTGGCGGAGGGATCTCCTGAGGGATCTCCTCCCAGACCTGGAGTAAAGCATGCGCCAACTCCTGGACGGTCTGTGGTGCAACGTGGCGTTGGTGGATGGAGCGAGACATGATGTTCCAGATGTGCTCAATTGGATTCAGGTCTGGGGAATGGGCAGGCCAGTCCATAGCATCAATGCCTTCATCTTGCAGGAACTGCTGACACAATCCAGCCACATGAGGTCTAGCATTGTCTTGCATTAGGAGGAACCCAGGGACAACCACACCGGCATATTGCCTCACAAGGGGTCTCAGCATCTCATCTCGGTACCTAATGGCAGTCAGGCTACCTCTGGCAAGCACATGGAGGGATGTGCAGCCCCCAAAAGAAATGCCACCCCACACCATTACTGACCCACTGCCAAACCGGTCATGCTGGAGGATGTTGCAGGCAGCAGAACGTTCTCCTTGGCGTCTCCAGACTCTGTCACGTCTGTCACATGTGCTCAGTGAGAACCTGCTTTCATCTGTGAAGAGCACAGAATGCCAGTGGCGAATTTGCCAATCTTGGTGTTCTCTGTCAAATGCCAAACGTCCTGCACGGTGTTGGGCTGTAAGCACAACCCCCACCTGTGGACGTCAGGCCCTCATACCACCCTCATGGAGTCTGTTTCTGATTGTTTGAGTAGACACATGCACATTTGTGGCTTGCTGGAGGTCATTTTGCAGGGCTCTGGCAGTGCTCCTCCTGTTCCTCCTTGCACAAAGGCGGAGGTAGCGGCCCTGCTGCTGGGTTGTTGCCCTCCTACAGCCTCTTCCATGTCTCCTGATGTACTGGCCTGTCTCCTGGTAGCGCCTCCATGCTCTGGAAACTACACTGACAGACACAGCAAACCTTCTTGCCACAGCTCACATTGATATGCCATCCTGGATGAGCTGCACTACCTGAGCCACTTGTGTGCGTTTTAGACGCCGTCTCATGCTACCACTAGAGTGAAAGCACCGCCAGCTTTCAAAAGTGACCAAAACATCAGCCAGAAAGCATAGGAGCTGAGAAGTGGTCTGTGGTCACCACCTGCAGAACAACTCCTTTATTGGGGGTTTCTTGCTAATTGCCTATAATTTCCACCTGTTGTCTATTCCATTTGCACAACAGCATGTGAAATTGATTGTCAATCAGTGTTGCTTCCTAAGTGGACAGTTTGATTTCATAGAAGTGTGATTGACATGTAGTTACATTGTGTTGTTTAAGTGTTCCCTTTATTTTTTTGAGCAGTGTATATATATTGTAACACTGTAGGGGAACAGGGCGCCATTTCCTGGGGTAGATGGCAGGAAGCAGCAGGTGAGAAATCATACAAGTCCAGTTTGTGGTGCAACTGGCCACAACCAGTTTTATTAAACAGAAAATAAAACAAACATCAAAAGAAAATACCTTGCCTGTCCGGTACTAACTAAACAGAAGACGTTCTTAACTGTCTCTAAACAAAAATACAGAGTTTTTCAGTCAATACTGTGTGGCTCACTTGTATAAGAAAGCATGTCCCTCTCACAGAGATTCTGCAGTTTCCCCAGGTAGTCTGCACACACTGATCAAGCTAGCAACTTTATAGAACTCTTGCACAGCTGAAAGTCCTGATTAGCCCTCTGTGAAGCCAAAGATCCGAACTTGGCGCAATGGCTTGAACTTGCCCTCTCTCTCTCTCTCTCTCTGGGCCCTTATCCAGCTTTTCCAGCAAACTGAAAAGATTCTAACAAAACAAAACATTTTCCTAGAAGTTTTCATTTTCTAAAACATGCAAGACAAGAACCTGGGACAAACATACCTGCCCTCAAACACTACTCCAGTGTTCTTGTTACAATATACATATATTTTTTTTAACTTGATTAAGTGTTGCTGCTGTTCCCCCCCCCCCCTTTTTTTTCTTATCTCTTTCTCTCTCTCCTTGGAAAACATATTTTGATACATATCAATACTTAGGGGCTATTTATTAATTTATTTGCTTATGGCTTTAAATTTGACCCTTGTATAGTCTGGTTAATAAGCTTGTGACATATTTAGGGAACTCCATTTGCATTGGTGGTTCTTGGGTATAATTGCCCCCACTCCAATGGGATTTCTGTGGTGAATAGGATCTATGTCGATTATGGGCTATGTATTCCTCAGATTTAGGGGTTTATACAGGGTGGGGGGAGGGTATACATGGGCCGGAAGCAGATACTCTGTAAACCAGTCCTAAGCTGCACTCATCCATCATCATACAGGGTGGGGGAGGGTATTTGGGAATATTGTATGAAGTTCTAAGAAGGGCAGTAATTTTTTTTTTTGCTACTTCTCCTGATACTCCAGTAATTTCTTTAGGAGATTTAAATGGCATATTATATCCTACAGTATCTTAGATCACTGGCGTACATTTTCAGGCGTCATTGATAAAGGATATCTTGGGGTTTATAAATTTGTAGCCAGGGGCGTAGCCAGAACATTGTGTGCCCGATGGCAACATTTGAAGGGGCACCCTTTGCAATGCTTCTAGAGAGACACTTCTCTGTAGCACAAAATAAAAACACCTACAATAAAGTAGCCCCCCTGGCGCCAATACAATTATATTTAATCGGTTTCAATTTGTTTATATGTATATGTCCCAAGTCTGCATGCAGCTCACTATAAGCAGGGGGACTTCCCAACCCCCTACCCATAATATAAAAGAACTAAAAAAAGAAATACAGACAGCGCTTACAGACTTCTTATTATAATAATACATTTATTAGTTTGCTTTATCTCAATGATAATTCTCTATTAGTACCATTATAGTACCAGGATATCTCCTATATATTTGGCCAAATCTGTGACTCTGTGCTGGCCGTAACGCTGGGCGGGGTCACAGGCACAGATCTGGCCAGGAACAGTCCCCTCCCTCTCTCCGCCCAGTCCCCTCCCCATCTCCGCCCAGTCCCCTGTCTCCCTTCTCCCCGTACACTCTCTCTGGTGACATCGCAGCCGCTGACTGTGAGCGGAACTCACACTACCCGCCTCACAGACTAGCGGCTGCTGCAGAGTTCAGGGGGACATGCTGAGCACTGGCAGCTGCTCTCGCTCCCTCTCCCACCCGCGGCATCCACCCGTCACTTACCCGCGGTCGCGGGTGAAAAGGGGCGTGGCTTCGTGGAAGGGGCGTGGCTTCGCGTCCCGACCCCCGTTTTCGGCACATTGTGGGTCGGGGGTCGGGGCATACGGCCTTCACCCGGACACTGCTGAATCTGCAGTGCTGGCTTCTGCACTGTGACAGGAGCCGGCGCTTTGGTGTCACCCCTCAGAGGGTAACACCCGGGTGCGGGCCGCACCCCCCGCACCCACGTTGTGGCGCCACTGCTCCTGCCCCCACCCGTAGCACAAACACCCGCCGCATCCACCCACCACCCGCGGCACTCCCGTCCCCTCCCCCACCCAGAGCACAAACACCCGCGCCACCCAACCGCGGAAATCCCGCCCCCTCCCCCACCCGTAGCACCAACACCCGAGGCAACCAACCGCATTCGCCCCCCACCCGCGGCACTCCCACCCGCAGCACCAACACCCGCGCCACCTACCCGCGACACCCACCGCATCCACCCACCACCCGTGGCACTCCACCCCCTCCCCCACCCGCAGCACCAACACCCGCACCACCCGTGGCACTCTGCCCCCTCCCCCACCCACAGCACCAACACCCGCTGGCCCCCCCTGCGGCACCCAACGCATCCCCCACATCCGCTCCCAACCGCGGCACTCACGCCCCCACCTGTAGCTCCCACACCTGCAGCACCCCCCGTCCCTCCCCCACCCGCTGCAACCCTGCCCCGCCCCTCCCCCCCCTGCTGCACCCTTCACCCAACCCGCACCACCACCGCAACTGCCCCATCCTGCACCCACCCCTCCTTCAAGATCAATGATTATATGAATTGTCTGACTGAAGGGGTCATCTACTGCATCAAATGTAGCTGTGACAAGAAATATGTGGGTATGACCACTCGCCCACTAAAACAACGTGTTTTAGAACACATTGGGACCATACGTAATGCCACATCTGATAAAAGAAAGATGAAACCACTCACTACGGTAGCACGCCATTTCTACCAACACCATGACAATAGATGGGAGGATCTGAGGGTCTTCGGACTTGAAAAAATCAAACTCGGAATACGTGGTGGTAGTTTGACAGATATCCTATTGAAGAAAGAATGTGAGTGGATCTTCAAATTGGGCACTATCCACCCTTCTTGGATGAATGAAAATATAAACTATGGAGTTTTCCTGAATTAAAACAGTAATTCTACTGTCCTCAATGAATTTTTTCCTGCCCCCTCCCCCTAATCCTAATCATGTTTTCATTTTCTTTTTTCATTTTCATTTACTACTTAACAACAAAAATGTTTTTAATTGTACTGCACAATATTGATAATAACCAGTAAATATGATATTCCCTAAGAATCACTTTTCGATACAATACCAGCACCAATAATAAATATTCTCATAACACTATAGGATATCTCAATAAGATAATAATCCTTATTATCTCATTAATTTAATTTATTATATAACACTGCCACCAAACAATTTTTTATTGGCCTATCTATTTATTTATACATTATTAATAATAAAAATTTCTATACTAATCTATTTTTCAACTATATTTTTAATTATCCTATATATTTTATTGTCACCTTTATTCTATTACACCTAATGGTTTAAAAAAAACCTCTAAGTCTGTATCACCAAATACACATCCAGTCTATTATAATCCTTTTGTTTTTCTTTCTATATTTATATATGTATATATATATATATTTTAGCACCATGGGCTTATAATTAACCCCTTCACAATCTTTTATGTATGCATATATATATATATATATATATATATACATATATTTATCAATGTATATGCATATACACACCTTTTGCAGTACAAAATTATAATTTCCATCACATTGCCCTCATAATGATTTCTGCACAATAATATCATATTCCAAATAATTGCTATAACCCTTATACCAATATATAGACCCTTCAAATTATTTCAATATATATTTTTATATTTTTATATATTTCTCACTTTATTTATTCACCTTTATTATAATCTATATATTCACTTTCATTAATAATTTTATTCTCACTTTTATTCTCATTTTTACCTTTATTAGTCACTGTCACGTAATCACTAATTAATTATTTTTAATAATTCTCAATAATAACTTTCCAGCAATATCCTAATTTAATATTATTTCCTCTTAATAATGTATATAATTCCCCCCCTTTTTTTAAGTATAGGCATACTAAGTGTCACACATAGACTTATTTATATATATAATAATCTGCAAATTTTATTGCAATTTTTTATTATATTATATTATACCATATTTATTCTTATACCCATATGCATATAGATCAAGATATTTACATTCCATTTTAAGTGTCTTCATAATTTATACCATCTTTATATCCCTATTTTTTGTAAATATATTTTTTGTGAATAATTCCTTGAATTAATCTAACCAGCTCTTTTTAAAATAACCATATGACTATCCACTATGAAATGCTGAATGGCATTTTCAACTGTCAATCATGACGTATTATTCAATGGGAATCAGCAGGTCTGATCTCGAATATGACAGGATCGTATACCTATCAATCACTTACTAAGAACCAATCAGCTAACAGTACTATCAATATAAGAAAAAACAAGGGTTGAACCCACTGACGCCCTGTGACCAAGCAAATTGCGAAACGTACGTCAGGAAGGAGACTGCATCCTCACGGTCACGTGGTGCGCACACGTGACCGCAACGAGCCGTTCTCGGCAAAGTCCGTCGCCAAGGGAACCAGCCAAACAGGAAGTACAGTGCGGCCGGAGCTCGGCAGCAGACAGGACGCGGGCAGACGCGGCCGGCACCTTCCTCATACCAGGATCTCCCCCAATATATCAAGTAGGACTAGAACTTTATGAACATACACCAGGTTTGGTTTATACATGTGTCTCTGTGCACCAGTGCATTTTCAATACATGTGTCTCTGTGCACCAGTGCATTGTCATTGCACGGACCGGTATTTATAAATACCTTACCCACATGGTGCATAGACTATACTATTGACAGTCAGTTATCGCCAGCAAGGGAATTAATGCAACCCTTTTGAGGTCTATATTTCTATCAAAAAAGCGGATGTGGATACGTCTGCCATTTTTTTGACCTTATCCAGCACATAAACGCCTTCTCTCTCTCTCTTTTACATGGCAGAAACCCATAATTATCCCAGTATTTCCTGAAGACACATATCATATAGAAAACACTCTATGTCAATTTATCATTATTTTTCTATTACTTGAGAATAATTTCTGAGAGCTGAAGATTTCATTGTTTGTGTTTCCCTGCTTCTTTGATAATTCAAAGTGTAATATCATACTTTCATTACTGTTTTGGAGACCAAATTTGGAGGTTTCCCTTTCCTGCACAGTTAAAAATACCATCATTTTGATCTAATGTTTTATTTTCATATATATGATAAACTGTGCACCTGAGAGGTTTTATTCCTACTGATACTGCGACTAACTAAGCCGTGAAAATCCAGATGGGTACTTAATCTTTTGTTATACCTTATCATTTATGATAAAAAATTTTGATTTCTTTATCAAATCAGCTGTATCGATACCTGTGGCTCATATAACAACGTAAATTGGCTCCTGTCTGTGCCCAATTGTGGACACAGTGTGACAAGGGTGAGCATAAGGTCTGCGGTCATACCCCGCTGGAGATGCCCAATCTCATCTGATCTTGGAAGCCAAGCAGTGGAGGGCCGGGTTAAGTACTTGGATAGGAGACTACCAAGGAACACCCTGGTACTGCAAATATTTGCCACCCATCTGTCACCAATACAGAGCATTGTATTACACCTCGGTTATGACCTATGATTCAACTATCTGCTAGGATTAAAATTCCCATTTGGGATATATAGCAGCTTATAAATGATGGTCATATTTTCAATAAGTGAGCAATTTATTATCACAGGTTGTCCTACAGTTGGAGTGTGATTACTAACAACACTATAGACATACCCACTTCGGCCTGAATTAGGTATTTGTACCTTACAATTTATATATTTCTCTTTATATTTTCGCAATGTCACCATTTAATAAACATCGGCACCCATTGAACTCCTCAATAATTAATTTTAAAGAGAATTAATAAAATATTGTATTTTAGTTAGTTTTTGTGACATTTAGTCGTACAACGTTATCTGTATATTGAGTGCTTCCCAACAAGAGTCTTCTTTCTTCTTTTTTTCATGTTCTCACTATGAAATTTCTGGTCTCAAGATTAATTGGGATAAATCACATGTTATGCCTCTTAGGGGTAGATGTCACTCTACGCCTCTCATTTCCCTTTGTATGTGGTGGACAGATCTATTGAAATACCTGGGGATTATGATATCTAATGCTCCATCGAAATTTACTTCTCTTAATATAGATCTCTTGTTTTGTCTATCTAAAAGACAGAGTCAAGGTGTGGTGCTGTCTTCCCCTTACGGTGACATGGAGAGTAAACCTAATTAAGATGGTTATACAGTCTAAATGATTGTATATTCTCAAGCACTCCCCAATTTTTATTCCCTCTTTTCTGTTTCACAAATCAGCTAGCATTCTTTATTCCTTGATATGGGTGAGCTGCCGTCTTCGTATAAGATATGAAACTCTGACTAGATGTAAACCTGATGAAGGTTGTGCACTTCCACATTTTCTGAATTATTATTATGATTACCAAATGGTTCATATACAACAATTGTGTCTCAGTCTTACCCTGGCTTGACTCCATTGTAGGCCCTATTAGGGGGTAATAGTACTAAAATTAGTCCTCCACTTTTACAGTAAGCTATTCGAGTATGGAAACAGATATCCTCCATGCAAGTGCACTCAGGAATAGATGCAGACACCTCCCTAAGTAGTTTTTAGATTATACTTGAGCTAAGAGCACTGCAGACATATCTGGTTTAGATACCTAAGGGTATATCTACTATTGGGAAACTCTACAATGGATTTGCTCTTCGTTTTTTTTGCCCAATTGGGTAATCAGTATCAGCTACCCTCCACTTATTGTTTTAGATACCTACAGCTCAGGCATGCCTTATCCACCCAATGTTCGGAGACCCCCCAGTCCTAGTTGCTTCAACAAATGTTTTTATTAGACCTTGGACCCCATAGATCTCTGTATTTCATGTATTCATTTATAATGTCCTCATACCATACTAAGTATCAACCCAAGCTAGACTTCAACGGGAAAGTGATATGGGTTTATTTGATGATGAGACATGGGCATCTGCCCTAAAAGTCTATGGATTGTCCACCATCTCCATTAGATTTCAGCATATTCAATTGTTTCTTTTACACCGTACATATTATACTCCAACACGATTATTCAAATTTGGTGGTCGCTCCTCAGATACATGCCGCAAATGTAAAATAGAAGCTGGGACATTCTGGCATCTCTTATTGGATTGTAGTAGAATCAGCCATTTTTTGGATCAATTGAATTCTGTTTAAAGCGATCTGGGAATTTCCAGGGAAAGGCTTACTCCTCAGATCTTCTGTTTAGGTGTAATAAAAAGTAGTGCTAACAAATATGAACGGCAATTTATACTAAACATATATGCACTTGCCAGATTTTCCATAGCCCGACTATGGATGGCTCCTGATAGTCCTGCTGTGTCTTTATGGCTGTCCCTGGTCAGGCTAACGGTTCAACATGAACGCTATTCTTATAGAGTTAGAGAGGCAGAACATATATTCCACCATATATAGGATCCTTGGATTAAATCCAGATATGCAACCAAGTCAACAATAGAATGAATCGTATATATATGAGCAATACTATTGATTGGTTTAAGGTATATCTAATGGTTCCAAAAGGACCAATATGTAGTTAGTGATGAAGGCCGGAGCAGCAGAATTATATTACATTATTTTACTTTTTTTTTGTTTGTGCAGTTCTAATTACAAATAACGTGATGTATTTTTATTTGATAGACTAAAAAGCTGTTGACTAATACATGTACAAGCAAGGCTTGCGAAATATGGGGGTTAGAATGAGAGTGTATTTGTCTGGTGTGCACGATAGTGTACTTTGTGCTTAATTCAGACCTGATCGTAGATGTGCCGAAAAAACGCTCAACTACGATCAAAATCTTTGTCATACGAGGGGATGCCCAGGACAGGGCAAGTCCATCCCACATGCCGGATCCAGCCCCCCACAGTATATATATATATATATATCTATATATATATATTATAGTTTTCTCCCTTATCCTCTAAACTTTCTACAATCTGCAAAGGATATATAAGAACTCTTGTGTTCATATCAGATATGTTTTTTTTTCCATTCTTCACATGGTACATTTGTATAAAATAATAAGTTTACTCAATAAAAAAAATAATAATCCACGTTCACTTGTAACTTTATTGGACATGGTTATTACCTTTAAAATAAAATATCATACACCGCTTGTTACCACGAACAGACTGAAGACAATTTTTTTTTCCATATCGGTATCACTGAGGTTTCAGGAGTTATCAACTTTCTCTTCCACTCTTCTCTAATCAAATCCAAAGGGCAGCACACCCAACACCTGTGGAAGAGTTCAACGGATAAGAAGACAGTGGATTCCTGCTATACCTCACAGTATGCAAAGTGGAGTTGCAGCAGGAACCTCTCTCAGTCTCTTCCCTGGCACTCCACAAAGGTCCTAAATACCTGTTTTAGCGTGCCATTAAAATGCAATGTGATCCAGTGTTCTACCTGCATTATTTTACAGTCCTTTGCGAGGAAGATGAAATATCACAGCAGTTATCCTGTTGCCAAGCGTATAACTCAGGCCTTGACAACTATGTTGGTGTTAGACATGCGTCCGGTATCCGCCGTCAGTTCACAGGGAATTAGAGAATTGCTTGAGGTAGTGTGTCCCCGGTACCAAATACCATCTAGGTTCCACTTCTCTAGGCAGGCGATACAGAGAATGTACACAGATGTCAGAAAAAGAGTCACCATTGTCCTAAAAAATGCACTTGTACCCACTGTCCACTTAACCACGGACATGTGGACAAGTGGAGCAGGGCAGACTCAGGACTATATGACTGTGACAGCCCACTGGGTAGATGTATTGCCTCCCGCAGCAAGAACAGCAGCGGCGGCACCAGTAGCAGCATCTCGCAAACGCCAACTCGTTCCTAGGCTGAATACGCTTTGTATCACCGCTTTCCGTAAGAGGCACACAGCTGACAACCTCTTACGGAAACTAGGAACATCATCGCAGAATGGCTTACCCCAATTGGACTCTCCTGGGGATTTGTGACATCGGACAACGCCACCAATATTGTGCATGCATTACATGTGGTCAAATTACAGCACGTCCTATGTTTTGCACATACAATTAATTTGGTGGGGCAGAATTTTTTTTCAAATGACAGGGGCGTGCAGGAGATGCAGTCGGTGGCCCGACGAATTGCGGGCCACTTTCAGAATTCAGCCACCGCGTGCCGAAGACTGGAGCACCAGCAAACACTCCTGAACCTGCCCTGCCATCAGCTGAAGCAAGAGGTGGTAACGAGGTGGAATTCTACCCTCTATATGCTTCAGAGGATGGAGGAGCAGCAAAAGGCCATTCAAGCCTATACATATGCCTATGATATAGGCAAAGGAGGGGGAAAGCACCTGACTCAAGCGCAGTGGAGAATGATTTCCATGTTGTACAAGGTTCTCCAAACCTTTGAACTTGCCACACGTGAAGTCAGTTCAGACACTGTCAGCCTGAGTCAGGTCATTCCCTTCATCAGGATTTTGCAGAAGCAGCTGGAGAGGTTGAAGGAGGAGCTAAAATGGAGCAATTCTGCTAGGCATGTGGAACTTGTGGATGGAGCCCTTCATTCGCTTAACCAGTATTCATGGGTGGTCAATCTGTTGAAATCAGAGCACTACATTTTGGCCACCGTGCTTGATCCTAGGTTTAAAGCCTACATTGTATCTCTCTTTCCGGCAGACACAAGTCTGCATATGTTTAAAAAACCTGCTGGTGAGACACTTATCAAGTCAAGCGGAACGTGACCCGCAAACAGCTCCTCCTTCATTTTCTTCCGCTACTGGAGCTGCCAGGAAAAGGATAAAATTTCCAAATCCTCCCGCTGGCGGTGATGCAGGGCAGTCAGGAGCAAGTGCTGACATCTGGCCCGGACTGAAGGATCTGCCAACGATTACTGACATGATGTCTACCGTCACTGCATATGATTCTTTCACCGTTGAAAGAATGGTGGAGGATTATATGGGTGACAGCATCACTGTAGGCATATCAGACAGTCCGTACGTATACTGGCAGGAAAAAGAGGCAATTTGGAGGCCCTTGCACAAACTGGCTTTATTTTACCTAAGTTGCCCCCCCCCCTCCCCCTACAGTGTGTACTCCGAAAGAGTGTTTAGTGCAGCTGGTAACCTTGTCAGCGATCGGTGTAGGAGGTTACTTCCAGAAAATGTGGAGAAGATTATGTTCATCAAAATGAATTATAATAAATTCCTCCATGGAGACATTTACCAGCAATTGCCTCCAGAAAATACACAGGGACCGGTGATGGTGGATTCCAGTGGGGACGAATTAATACTCTGTGAGGAGGAGGATATACACAGTGAAAGGGGTGAGTAATCGGAGGATGAGGATGAGGTGGACATCTTGCCTCTGTAGAGCCAGTTTGTGCAAGGAGAGATTGATAGCTTCTTTTTTGGTGGGGGCCCAAACCAACCAGTCATTTCAGCCACAGTCGTGTGGCAGACCCTGTCGCTGAAATGATTGGTTTGTTAAAGTGTGCATGTCCTGTTTGTACAACATAAGGGTGTGTGGTAGGGCCCAAGGACAATTACATCTTGCACCTCTTTTTTTATATATATTTGCATCATGAGCTGTTTGGGGACTATTTTTTTGAAGTGCCATCCTGTCTGACACTGCAGTGCCACTCCTAGATGGTACAGGTGTTTGTGCCGCCCACTTAGGTCGCTTAGCTTAGTCATCCAGCGACCTCGGTGCAAATTTTAGGACTAAAAATAATATTGTGAGGTGTTCAGAATAGACTGGAAATGAGTGGAAATAATGGTTATTGAGGATAATAATACTATGGGTTTCAAAATGACCCGCAAATTCTATGATTTAAGTTGTTTTTGAAGGCTTTTTGAAAAAAAACACCTGAATCCAAAATGCACCCGAATCCGACCAAAATTCGAAAGGGAGGTTTTGCCAAATTGCTTCCAAATCCAAAACACAACCGCGGAACCGAATCCAAAACCAAATCACAAAACCCGAAAAATGCCCGCTGCATATCTCTAGTAATTTTATCCTGAAAAGGCATATTTATACTGTACACATTTTTCCCTTGCACAGAAATGATCTTTCCTAAAAAAATGTTCTCTGGTTTCAACAGTGCCGGAGTATACCAGGGTGACATCTGCACCAGTGTCATTTAACTAGAGATGAGCGCCGGAAATTTTTCGGGTTTTGTGTTTTGGTTTTGGGTTCGGTTCCGCGGCCGTGTTTTGGGTTCGACCGCGTTTTGGCAAAACCTAACCGAATTTTTTTTGTCGGATTCGGGTGTGTTTTGGATTCGGGTGTTTTTTTCCAAAAAACCTAAAAAACAGCTTAGATCATAGAATTTGGGGGTCATTTTGATCCCAAAGTATTATTAACCTCAAAAACCATCATTTCCACTCATTTTCAGTCTATTCTGAATACCTCACACCTCACAATATTATTTTTAGTCCTAAAATTTGCACCGAGGTCGCTGGATGACTAAGCTAAGCGACCCTATTGGCCGACACAAACACCTGGCCCATCTAGGAGTGTCACTGCAGTGTCACGCAGGATGTCCCTTCCAAAAAACCCTCCCCAAACAGCACATGACGCAAAGAAAAAAAGAGGCGCAATGAGGTAGCTGTGTGAGTAAGATAAGCGACCCTAGTGGCCGACACAAACACCGGGCCCATCTAGGAGTGTCACTGCAGTGTCACGCAGGGTGTCCCTTCCAAAAAACCCTCCCCAAACAGCACATGACGCAAAGAAAAAAAGAGGCGCAATGAGGTAGCTGTGTGAGTAAGATAAGCGACCCTAGTGGCCGACACAAACACCGGGCCCATCTAGGAGTGTCACTGCAGTGTCACGCAGGATGTCCCTTCCAAAAAACCCTCCCCAAACAGCACATGACGCAAAGAAAAAAAGAGGCGCAATGAGGTAGCTGTGTGAGTAAGATAAGCGACCCTAGTGGCCGACACAAACACCGGGCCCATCTAGGAGTGGCACTGCAGTGTCACGCAGGATGTCCCTTCCAAAAAACCCTCCCCAAACAGCACATGACGCAAAGAAAAAAAGAGGCGCAATGAGGTAGCTGTGTGAGTAAGATAAGCGACCCTAGTGGCCGACACAAACACCGGGCCCATCTAGGAGTGGCACTGCAGTGTCACGCAGGATGTCCCTTCCAAAAAACCCTCCCCAAACAGCACATGACGCAAAGAAAAAAAGAGGCGCAATGAGGTAGCTGTGTGAGTAAGATAAGCGACCCTAGTGGCCGACACAAACACCGGGCCCATCTAGGAGTGGCACTGCAGTGTCACGCAGGATGTCCCTTCCAAAAAACCCTCCCCAAACAGCACATGACGCAAAGAAAAAAAGAGGCGCAATGAGGTAGCTGTGTGAGTAAGATAAGCGACCCTAGTGGCCGACACAAACACCGGGCCCATCTAGGAGTGGCACTGCAGTGTCACGCAGGATGTCCCTTCCAAAAAACCCTCCCCAAACAGCACATGACGCAAAGAAAAAAAGAGGCGCAATGAGGTAGCTGTGTGAGTAAGATAAGCGACCCTAGTGGCCGACACAAACACCGGGCCAATCTAGGAGTGTCACTGCAGTGTCACGCAGGATGTCCCTTCCAAAAAACCCTCCCCAAACAGCACATGACGCAAAGAAAAAAAGAGGCGCAATGAGGTAGCTGTGTGAGTAAGATAAGCGACCCTAGTGGCCGACACAAACACCGGGCCCATCTAGGAGTGTCACTGCAGTGTCACGCAGGATGTCCCTTCCAAAAAACCCTCCCCAAACAGCACATGACGCAAAGAAAAAAAGAGGCGCAATGAGGTAGCTGTGTGAGTAAGATAAGCGACCCTAGTGGCCGACACAAACACCGGGCCCATCTAGGAGTGGCACTGCAGTGTCACGCAGGATGTCCCTTCCAAAAAACCCTCCCCAAACAGCACATGATGCAAAGAAAAAAAGAGGCGCAATGAGGTAGCTGTGTGAGTAAGATAAGCGACCCTAGTGGCCGACACAAACATCGGGCCCATCTAGGAGTGTCACTGCAGTGTCACGCAGGATGTCCCTTCCAAAAAACCCTCCCCAAACAGCACATGACGCAAAGAAAAAAAGAGGCGCAATGAGGTAGCTGTGTGAGTAAGATAAGCGACCCTAGTGGCCGACACAAACACCGGGCCCATCTAGGAGTGTCACTGCAGTGTCACGCAGGATGTCCCTTCCAAAAAACCCTCCCCAAACAGCACATGACGCAAAGAAAAAAAGAGGCGCAATGAGGTAGCTGTGTGAGTAAGATAAGCGACCCTAGTGGCCGACACAAACACCGGGCCCATCTAGGAGTGTCACTGCAGTGTCACGCAGGATGTCCCTTCCAAAAAACCCTCCCCAAACAGCACATGACGCAAAGAAAAATTAAAGAAAAAAGAGGTGCAAGATGGAATTGTCCTTGGGCCCTCCCACCCACCCTTATGTTGTATAAACAGGACATGCACACTTTAACCAACCCATCATTTCAGTGACAGGGTCTGCCACACGACTGTGACTGATATGACGGGTTGGTTTGGACCCCCACCAAAAAAGAAGCAATTAATCTTTCCTTGCACAAACTGGCTCTACAGAGGCAAGATGTCCACCTCATCATCATCCTCCGATATATCACCGTGTACATCCCCCTCCTCACAGATTATCAATTCGTCCCCACTGGAATCCACCATCTCAGCTCCCTGTGTACTTTGTGGAGGCAATTGCTGCTGGTCAATGTCTCCGCGGAGGAATTGATTATAATTCATTTTAATGAACATCATCTTCTCCACATTTTCTGGATGTAACCTCGTACGCCGATTGCTGACAAGGTGAGCGGCGGCACTAAACACTCTTTCGGAGTACACACTTGTGGGAGGGCAACTTAGGTAGAATAAAGCCAGTTTGTGCAAGGGCCTCCAAATTGCCTCTTTTTCCTGCCAGTATAAGTACGGACTGTGTGACGTGCCTACTTGGATGCGGTCACTCATATAATCCTCCACCATTCTTTCAATGTTGAGAGAATCATATGCAGTGACAGTAGACGACATGTCCGTAATCGTTGTCAGGTCCTTCAGTCCGGACCAGATGTCAGCATCAGCAGTCGCTCCAGACTGCCCTGCATCACCGCCAGCGGGTGGGCTCGGAATTCTGAGCCTTTTCCTCGCACCCCCAGTTGCGGGAGAATGTGAAGGAGGAGATGTTGACAGGTCGCGTTCCGCTTGACTTGACAATTTTCTCACCAGCAGGTCTTTCAACCCCAGCAGACTTGTGTCTGCCGGAAAGAGAGATCCAAGGTAGGCTTTAAATCTAGGATCGAGCACGGTGGCCAAAATGTAGTGCTCTGATTTCAACAGATTGACCACCCGTGAATCCTTGTTAAGCGAATTAAGGGCTCCATCCACAAGTCCCACATGCCTAGCGGAATCGCTCCGTGTTAGCTCCTCCTTCAATGTCTCCAGCTTCTTCTGCAAAAGCCTGATGAGGGGAATGACCTGACTCAGGCTGGCAGTGTCTGAACTGACTTCACGTGTGGCAAGTTCAAAGGGCATCAGAACCTTGCACAACGTTGAAATCATTCTCCACTGCGCTTGAGATAGGTGCATTCCACCTCCTATATCGTGCTCAATTGTATAGGCTTGAATGGCCTTTTGCTGCTCCTCCAACCTCTGAAGCATATAGAGGGTTGAATTCCACCTCGTTACCACTTCTTGCTTCAGATGATGGCAGGGCAGGTTCAGTAGTTTTTGGTGGTGCTCCAGTCTTCTGTACGTGGTGCCTGTACGCCGAAAGTGTCCCGCAATTCTTCTGGCCACCGACAGCATCTCTTGCACGCCCCTGTCGTTTTTTAAAAAATTCTGCACCACCAAATTCAAGGTATGTGCAAAACATGGGACGTGCTGGAATTTGCCCATTTTTAATGCACACACAATATTGCTGGCGTTGTCCGATGCCACAAATCCACAGTAGAGTCCAATTGGGGTAAGCCATTCTGCGATGATCTTCCTCAGTTGCCGTAAGAGGTTTTCAGCTGTGTGCGTATTCTGGAAACCGGTGATACAAAGCGTAGCCTGCCTAGGAAAGAGTTGGCGTTTGCGAGATGCTGCTACTGGTGCCGCCGCTGCTGTTCTTGCGGCGGGAGTTCATACATCTACCCAGTGGGCTGTCACAGTCATATAGTCCTGACCCTGCCCTGCTCGACTTGTCCACATGTCCGTGGTTAAGTGGACATTGGGTACAACTGCATTTTTTAGGACACTGGTGAGTCTTTTTCTGACGTCCGTGTACATTCTCGGTATCGCCTGCCTAGAGAAGTGGAACCTAGATGGTATTTGGTAACGGGGGCACACTGCCTCAATAAATTGTCTAGTTCCCTGTGAACTAACGGCGGATACCGGACGCACGTCTAACACCAAAATAGTTGTCAAGGCCTCAGTTATCCGCTTTGCAACAGGATGACTGCTGTGATATTTCATCTTCCTCGCAACGGACTGTTGAACAGTCAATTGCTTACTGGAAGTAGTACAAGTGGGCTTACGACTTCCCCTCTGGGATGACCATCGACTCCCACAGCAACAACAGCAGCGCCAGCAGCAGTAGGCGTTACACGCAAGGATGCATCGGAGGAATCCCAGGCAGGAGAGGACTCGTCAGACTTGCCAGTGACATGGCATGCAGGACTATTGGCATTCCTGGGGAAGGAGGAAATTGACACTGAGGGAGTTGGTGGGGTGGTTTGCGTGAGCTTGGTTACAAGAGGAAGGGATTTACTGGTCAGTGGACTGCTTCCGCTGTCACCCAAAGTTTTTGAACTTGTCACTGACTTATTATGAATGCGCTGCAGGTGACGTATAAGGGAGGATGTTCCGAGGTGGTTAACGTCCTTACCCCTACTTATTACAGCTTGACAAAGGGAACACACGGCTTGACACCTGTTGTCCGCATTTCTGGTGAAATACCTCCACACCGAAGAGCTGATTTTTTTGGTATTTTCACCTGGCATGTCAACGGCCATATTCCTCCCACGGACAACAGGTGTCTCCCCGGGTGCCTGACTTAAACAAACCACCTCACCATCAGAATCCTCCTGGTCAATTTCCTCCCCAGCGCCAGCAACACCCATATCCTCCTCATCCTGGTGTACTTCAACACTGACATCTTCAATCTGACTATCAGGAACTGGACTGCGGGTGCTCCTTCCAGCACTTGCAGGGGGCGTGCAAATGGTGGAAGGCGCATGCTCTTCACGTCCAGTGTTGGGAAGGTCAGGCATCGCAACCGACACAATTGGACTCTCCTTGTGGATTTGGGATTTCGAAGAACGCACAGTTCTTTGCGGTGCTTTTGCCAGCTTGAGTCTTTTCATTTTTCTAGCGAGAGGCTGAGTGCTTCCATCCTCATGTGAAGCTGAACCACTAGCCATGAACATAGGCCAGGGCCTCAGCCGTTCCTTGCCACTCCGTGTGGTAAATGGCATATCGGCAAGTTTACGCTTCTCCTCCGACAATTTTATTTTAGGTTTTGGAGTCCTTTTTTACTGATATTTGGTGTTTTGGATTTGACATGCTCTGTACTATGACATTGGGCATCGGCCTTGGCAGACGACGTTGCTGGCATTTCATCGTCTCGGCCATGACTAGTGGGAGCAGCTTCAGCACGAGGTGGAAGTGGATCTTGATCTTTCCCTAATTTTGGAACCTCAACATTTTTGTTCTCCATATTTTAATAGGCACAACTAAAAGGCACCTCAGGTAAACAATGGAGATGGATGGATACTAGTATACAATTATGGATGGACTGCCGAGTGCCGATACAGAGGTAGCTACAGCCGTGGACTACCGTACTGTACTGTGTCTGCTGCTAATATAGACTGGTTGATAATGAGATGTAGTATGTATAAAGAAGAAAGAAAAAAAAACCCACGGGTAGGTGGTATACAATTATGGATGGACTGCCGAGTGCCGACACAGAGGTAGCTACAGCCGTGGGCTACCGTACTGTACTGTGTCTGCTGCTAATATAGACTGGATGATAATGAGATGTAGTATGTATAAAGAAGAAAGAAAAAAAAAACCACGGGTAGGACTAGGTGGTATACAATTATGGATGGACTGCCGAGTGCCGACACAGAGGTAGCTACAGCCGTGGACTACCGTACTGTAATGTGTCTGCTGCTAATATAGACTGGTTGATAATGAGATGTAGTATGTATAAAGAAGAAAGAAAAAAAAAACCACGGGTAGGTGGTATACAATTATGGATGGACTGCCGAGTGCCGACACAGAGGTAGCTACAGCCGTGGACTACCGTACTGTACTGTGTCTGCTGCTAATATAGACTGGATGATAATGAGATGTAGTATGTATAAAGAAGAAAGAAAAAAAAACCACGGGTAGGTGGTATACAATTATGGATGGACTGCCGAGTGCCGACACAGAGGTAGCTACAGCCGTGGACTACCGTACTGTACTGTGTCTGCTGCTAATATAGACTGGATGATAATGAGATGTAGTATGTATAAAGAAGAAAGAAAAAAAAAACCACGGGTAGGTGGTATACAATTATGGATGGACTGCCGAGTGCCGACACAGAGGTAGCTACAGCCGTGGACTACCGTACTGTACTGTGTCTGCTGCTAATATAGACTGGTTGATAATGAGATGTAGTATGTATAAAGAAGAAAGAAAAAAAAAACCACGGGTAGGTGGTATACAATTATGGATGGACTGCCGAGTGCCGACACAGAGGTAGCTACAGCCGTGGACTACCGTACTGTACTGTGTC
The DNA here is from genome assembly GCF_028390025.1 of Pseudophryne corroboree. Classification (NCBI taxonomy): domain Eukaryota; kingdom Metazoa; phylum Chordata; class Amphibia; order Anura; family Myobatrachidae; genus Pseudophryne; species Pseudophryne corroboree. The sequence continues at coordinate 20,420,882 of NC_086449.1, forward strand.
TGCTGCTAATATAGACTGGATGATAATGAGATGTAGTATGTATAAAGAAGAAAGAAAAAAAAAACCACGGGTAGGTGGTATACAATTATGGATGGACTGCCGAGTGCCGACACAGAGGTAGCTACAGCCGTGGACTATCGTACTGTACTGTGTCTGCTGCTAATATAGACTGGATGATAATGAGATGTAGTATGTATAAAGAAGAAAAAAAAAAAAACCACGGGTAGGTGGTATACAGTTATGGATGGACTGCCGAGTGCCGACACAGAGGTAGCTACAGCCGTGAACTACCGTACTGTGTCTGCTGCTAATATAGACTGGTTGATAATGAGATGTAGTATGTATAAAGAAGAAAGAAAAAAAAACCACGGGTAGGTGGTATACAATTATGGATGGACTGCCGAGTGCCGACACAGAGGTAGCTACAGCCGTGGACTACCGTACTGTACTGTGTCTGCTGCTAATATAGACTGGTTGATAATGAGATGTAGTATGTATAAAGAAGAAAGAAAAAAAAAACCACGGGTAGGTGGTATACAATTGTGGATGGACTGCCGAGTGCCGACACAGAGATAGCTACAGCTGTGGACTACCATACTGTACTGTGTCTGCTGCTAATATAGACTGGATGATAATGAGATGTAGTATGTATAAAGAAGAAAGAAAAAAAAAACCACGGGTAGGTGGTATACAATTATGGATGGACTGCCGAGTGCCGACACAGAGGTAGCTACAGCCGTGGACTACCGTACTGTGTCTGCTGCTAATATAGACTGGATGATAATGAGATGTAGTATGTATAAAGAAGAAAGAAAAAAAAACCACGGGTAGGTGGTATACAATTATGGATGGACTGCCGAGTGCCGACAAAGAGGTAGCTACAGCCGTGGACTACCGTACTGTACTGTGTCTGCTGCTAATATAGACTGGATGATAATGAGATGTAGTATGTATAAAGAAGAAAGAAAAAAAAACCACGGGTAGGTGGTATACAATTATGGATGGACTGCCGAGTGCCGACACAGAGGTAGCTACAGCCGTGAACTACCGTACTGTGTCTGCTGCTAGTATAGACTGGATGATAAATAATGATATAAAAAAAATATATATATCACTACTGCAGCCGGACAGGTATATATTATATAATGACGGACCTGCTGGACACTGTCTGTCAGCAGAATGAGTTTTTTAATTTTTATAGAATAAAAAAACACCACACAAGTCACATGACGAGTGTACTTTTTCAGGCAGACATTCAATCACAATATACTATACTGGTGGTCAGTGTGGTCAGGTCACTGGTCACAGTGGTCAGTGGTCAGTCACACTGGCAGTGGCACTCTGGCAGCAAAAGTGTGCACTGTTTAATATGTACTCCTGGCTCCTGCTATAACCTATAACTGCTCCCCAGTCTCCCCCACAATTAAGCTGTGTGAGCACAGTCAGATATTATACATAGATGATGCAGCACACTGGGCTGAGCACAGATATGGTATGTGAGTGTGACTGAGTCACTGTGTATCGTTTTTTTCAGGCAGAGAACAAGAACAGAACGGATTATTAAATAATAATAAATTATAAAACTGCACTGGTGGTCAGGTCACTGGTCATCAGTCACTAGTATAACTCCTCCTAAGCTCCAGTAAGTAAATGAAGTGTCTCACTCTCACTCTCCTATCTATTTTAATTTCTAAACGGAGAGGACGCCAGCCACGTCCTCTCCCTATCAATCTCAATGCACGTGTGAAAATGGCCGCGACGCGCGGCTCCTTATATAGAATCCGAGTCTCGCGATAGAATCCGAGCCTCGCGAGAATCCGACAGCGTGATGATGACGTTCGGGCGCGCTCGGGTTAACCGAGCAAGGCGGGAAGATCCGAGTCGCTCGGACCCGTGTAAAAAAACATGAAGTTCGGGCGGGTTCGGATTCAGAGAAACCGAACCCGCTCATCTCTACATTTAACCCACTTTTACCTGATCACTCACAGTGACTGATTGTAGATGGTCTCTGTGGTGCTCCTAAGGTCCTTCAAAGTACATGACTGCTTGCAAGGGTTTTCTTTCACCACCCCCACCCCCAGTCTTCTTCTGGAGACAGGTGATGCTGGTATGTTCCACTTCTTGGCAATGTTAACACCTGCCGGCTTCACCCACAACATCCTCCTAAGATGATTTAGGGTCATGATCCATGGCCCACTCTTTCACATTTACTGGCCAGAGTGATTTAAAACTGCTCCAGGAACATTAAGTCTTTGAGATCCATCTATTTTGATACACCCCCCCCCCTTTCACCCACTGATGAAAAATGGTTGTCAGTTGAGCCACAAGCCAGAGCATGTATCAGTGGAACTGCAGTGTACACCTCTGAATTAGTGTCTGAACACCTTTGGGGTGAGCTTCAAACTCTTCAGCAAAGCTTGTCTAACGGTGGCATAATTGCCATCCTTTTCCGTGGAGGTCAGCACATGCCTCTGAAGCTTTACTCCTAAACCCAATAGTTAAAAAGTTATCCTACTGACAGTGGTCAGTAAAAATTGTCTTCAAGTTTTTTCGAATCCCCTGAAAAATGTATCCAGCTCTCAGTCTTTATCCATTATAAGAAAATGATCTGGACAGGGGCAAGTGACAAGTGAGTCTCAGGCTGCAGACTGGCAGTGGAGCTTGGCTAGCTCCAGCTGGTACTGACATTCAGCTTGCTCCTCAACATCCTCCCATTCTGAAGTCTTCCAGGCAACTCATTCTACAGTTGCCTGGCATTATGTGGCTACCTGGAACTTGTGTATTAGTTACAGCAGGGTCACAATGTCTGTATCCCTCAGTTTGTAAGTACCTGTCTGTCCAGTGCAGGATTCTCACCAGAACTAACAAAGGAGACCTGCACATATGCTGTAGACACAATACAAGAGTCCACTGCACCATCAGTCTACACACAGGACACCTCCTCACTTTAAGGACCTCTGTATTCAAAGAATAATGTTCAACATGTAGGCAGTGTATACCTTAGCAATCATATGGGCTAATACTGTAGGTTCATTGAAAGAATTTCAGAAATCACACTAAAATAAAAGATGTTTCATTTGAGTTCAATAATCTCCAGTGCTTAAATAATGACAATATGATTATAGAAAAGAAAACAGATTAATATACTTGCAAATGAGTTCAAAATAATAAGGAACAAAATAGAATTGCTACAGTAACTTATGAAATATGAATTATGAATTGTTGTAAGAGGGGATTCACTGTATAATTAAATGGAGCATCCCAGCCTGACAGATGATTCCCTTGTAATGGACAATAGGGGGTGTATTTACTAAGCTCCCATGTCCATTCGAGAATGCATTCAGGGCCAAAAAAATCATATCTGTACTTCACAAACACCAAACCCGGTAGAGTTTGGTCAATTCATATTGAGATTCATGTCCATCCACTCATGTATGAACAAGTAGAGACCAAACATGATTGTATTTACAAATACACCTCATAAAACACGGGAATTTACCAAGGATTCAAATTTTCAAACACTTACAGCAGGCATTCCCAACCACGGTCCTCAAGGTACACCAACAGTGCAGGTTTTAGTGATATCCAGGCTGCAGCACAGATGGTTAAATCAAAATAACTGAGCTACTAATTAAGTGACCTGTGCTGAAGCCTGTATATCCCTAAATCCTGCACTGTTAGTGTGCCTTGAGGACCGTGGTTGGGAATGCCTGACTTACAGGAACAGAACTTTCAGCAGAGAGGGGGGGGGGCTCTTTCCCCCCCTGGGTATCCCCCCAGCACACTAAAAAATCACCTGTAACCATACCTGCAGTTGCTCGGTCACTCCTGGAGATAATTATATATCAGGTGCTAGAAAGGGGGTGGTGCTCACAAACAAACAGCAGAGAGAGGGGGGTGCTCTGCCCCTGGGTATTCCCCCAGCACACTAAAAATTACCTTTAACCATACCTGAACCTATCTGTTAATAGAAATTCAGAGAATTAGTCACACATGTTTGCAAATGGAAACATAACTTTCAAACAGAACAACTTTTGACTGGCGTGTTTGAAGAAACATGCATGGATCAGTGAGACCCATGCCTGCTTCAATGTGATAAACTGTAACAAAGATATAAAATTAAATATAAAAATTGTGTGAGATCCCCCCTTCTCAATATAACCAGCCTCGGGTTCTTTGAGCAAGTCTTGGTTCTAAAAATACCTGAGAAAAACAGCGTGAGGTTCCCCATTATTTAAAGTACCAGCTCTGAACTCTTAGACCCGTCCTGGTTCCAAAAATATGTGGAAAACAGGACGTACTGTAGGTGTCCCCACGTATTTTTTAAACTAGCATGGGTTCCACTAGTCAAGGAGATAATGCCACAGCCGGGGAACACATTTATACTGGTTCCTGTGGCAGCAGCATTTATAACTTCAACTATTCAACCGTGGCCAGGGATCCCTGGGAGAGTAGGGAACCCCCAATAAGGGGGTTCCACCTTCTACAGGGCCCCCAAGGGCCAGAGGTGAAGCTCGGGGCTATTCTTGATATCCGTGGGCAGTGAATGGTTAGTTGATTGTCAATAAATTGTGCAAAATTAAGAATTAATATTGTCTACAGTTTAACTACAGGTCTCTGCAAGCCTCCCCCACATGCTGGTACTTGGACAACCACAAGTACCAACAAGAGGGGCATTAAAGGGTCTACTAGTACCTGTAGTTCTACTGTAAAAGTAATATTACAATAAAGACAAGACTAACACACCTTAGTACAGCTTTACTAAAACATTCCTGCGCACTCATATATATACTTACACACATACTTACCTACCATCCCACGTAGCACTTCGGTTCGCTTGCCCTGTATTAATCTATAAAGTACCTGTAAAAAAAAAAAAAAATACTCACCCAAACCGAGTGTAGATCATTCCTCTTCTGTCCATGTAAGCATCCATGGATTTAAAAAGAACAAACCGAACAACCCAATCCAAGCGGAAGCACGCATATGGGTTGTCTTTCCCCAAATGGCTGGCCTCCACATGACAACTTTTACATGGGGATTCACCAGCTAATCAGGAAGCGCCATGATTGGATAAGTGCTGCAGGGCTGTCACTCAAGCGGAGCCCATTCTCTTCTATAAGGAAAAATCCTTATAGAAATGAATGTATGGAACCAAGGTCAATTGAGGTCACTCCTGCGGTGACATCAATTAACCTTATGGCTTACCGCAAACCGCAACCTGGTGCCAACCGAGATTGACCTAAAATCATCATTTTCAATAAAACCATCAGAAATAGTTATATTTGAATTGATATGTCTAAATCCACAATATGATGGAAAAGACATGGTAGACAAAGGCATGTGGGGCAGTCTGGCTGCATAAATGACTTTGAAAGGAACAGCAAAAACTTTAGAAAAATTGTGAGTATGCAAATTAGCCTAGGAATAAAGGTGTTTGTGGGTAATACAGTGCATGTGACCTGTTTTGGCAAATGGGAATGCTTTTGTATAATTTTGTCTATTTTGGGACAGTTTATGGTAAATTTTTGATCGATTTTTGGTCGATTTTTGATGAATAGAACACTTTTAGGACTTCAAATAGAGCTCACATCACACAGCAAATTTTTACAATCAACTCAATACTGACTTTTAGTAAATGAGCTATTTGGAAAGGAAACACTGTAATCAATTTTGTGGGGATGTTGGTTCTATTCTGGTCAATTTTACATAGACCCAAAATCGACTTTTAGTTAATATATCCTCAATTCTCTTATCAGAGGGTCAGATTTATCAGGCAAGGGGTGGAAGGTTGCATCACACTTTTAGGAGTTTGTCAGAGGTTTTCACATAACTTCCTGCATTGGGAAGGGTTGGCCAGGTTATCAATACTGTATGTCAGTGGAAATATGGACACATTGATCTTCCAATGGCTATTCTGACAACAGTGGCCATAAAACCCAAATACACAATTGTGGGATCTGCAGGCCCTTAGATGTGCCACTAGGATTTATTTTGAAGTACATCCTGAGCCAGTATGTGTGATTTTCCTCACCCTTGGATACCAAGGGGCAAATGTAGTAAGCCTGGAGAAGTGATAAAGTGGAAGGTGATAGTGCACCAGCCAATCAGCTCCTGTCAACTTACCAGCTGGGTTTGAATAATGACAGTTAGGAGATGACTAGCTGGTGCATTGTTCAGTAGTATACAGTTGCTTTATAGATATAAAAGTTAATGTGTATAACATCTGATGATTAGCTCTGAGTCACATCACTACAGTTGTGTATAAAGATGCCTAATTGCTCACATAGGAAGCCATACTCATATTGGTCATAAGCACCTGCCTTAGGGCTCTTGCAACTTTTTGACGATGCGAATGATGGTGGCATCCAAAGTTGCACCAAGTGGTATTACAAATTTTAATAATACTTGGTGCATATGGATGTGCATGGACTGAGTAGGCGTCTTAGTTCATGTACACAAATAAAGAGCTTTGTGGAGGCATTTACATAAAACCACAGAAGCACAACTGCCAACAAATGCTGCCACAGCTGCATTTGACTCAACATCAGGCCGTTAATGTTCTGATCACTGAATAAATTAGTTGCTCTCGCTCTTAAAACAAGCAGCTTTCAATAACATAAAATAAGAATATATAATAGATATGCAGGTGTTATAAATGTATAGACAGATATCAGCAGAATAAAACATAGTGTATAAGATAGCTATTAAAAAAATAATGTTTATAGACCTTTCAGAGAATAGGTGATGATGAACCTTCAGTCTGTATGGTAACAGTACTGGGAACAATCCCTATCTTACCTTACAAGTTCCTTCCAGCATCCGTGTGCTTCTCCATTCAATCAATGACCATAGTAAATAGCTATAGTTGAGTCAGTAATTCTGCATCTGCTATAGATGTTACCTTGGGCAGTAGAAAAGTCATGGAAATCCCATGGAGCCTGCAACACAGCACCGACTCTCGTGGTATGGTTTAAGTTGTGACAATGATCACAAGCTATAAAGGAAAGCCAGCCAGCTGTGCACTAGTATCCACAGGAGGTTGCGGCAATGACCTCTTGAGTCCAGAGTCGGCAATATAACATTGCACTGCTGGTGTGAGCAAACAAAGGAAGGTCAGTTTGCTTCTTAACTAGAGATGTGCGGGTTCGGTTTTACTCAGATTTACTCGAGGCTCGAAACGGCATCTTATTGGATCACGGATGTCACGCGTTTTGGATAGCCAATAAGCAAAACCCGAAAAACCCGAGTAAATCTGAGTAAGACCGAACCCGCTCATCTCTATTCTTAACCCAATGCATTTCACCATCAAATTGACTTTTTCAAGGAAGCTCACTTAACCCTCATTTCACCTTGTTGTACCATTAGTTCCAATTGAGGGAATTTTGTTCATGACATAGTAGGTTCCAATTGAGAGAATGGGGTGGATTACTAATAAATGTGTAATACGTTAACAATCATCAAAATATTTATTTAAATAAATTCAAACTAAAAACTATTGTGTTTGAAAATGTGTTCTTTAAAATTTTTATTTCAATTAAAAACTGAATTTATGCTGCTGTGTTGAGTATATGTTAATAAAATTGGTACCAAAAAAATTTCTATAAAAAAAGGTAAGGTGTATATATATATATATATATATAGAAAGCAAAGTACTCACTCAGGACTTAGCAAATTAAATTACGATTCCACAGACAAGCTGCTGATGTTAACGTTTCAGTTGTATTGACTTTCTTCAGACTGAAACGTTAACATCAGCAGCTTGTCTGTGGAATCGTAATTTCATTCGCTAAGTCCTGAGTGAGTGCCGCAACACCTTGCTTTCTACATAGACCATTGGGTCACAGGAGGGCACCCGGGCATACTGGTGAGAGGTATTGAGTGCCGAGCCCACACTTCTTTATATATATATATATTTTTATCCTGACGAAAATGCCGCTTTGACATTGAAACGTTGATTGAACATCAGACTTGCTTGTCTGTCTTTATTTTTTATGCCGAGAGTGCCGCCCGATTATGCATTCAATATTGGACACAGCGCTGCTGTTACCAGGGAGGGCACCGGCTCTATTATTGTGTCACATTGACCTTTGGGAATAGGGAGTGCCGTGGACTTTGCACTCACATATATATATATATATATATATATATATATATATATATATACTATATATATATATATATATTTACATGCCTTCATTATTTTAGATTTTTTTTTTAGAGCCCAAATCAAAATATTGTATATATTTAGTAAATTTGTATGGAGGCTTTTTAATTTCTAAATCCATTTCCGTGAAATCCCCTGTTTGAAGCTTGTAGGGTAAGATGTGACGCTACAGACTGAAGCTTCATCAACCCCTTTTCTCTAAAAGGCTTATAAACACATTATTTTAGGTATCTTATACACTGTGTTTTATGTTAATTAGTGTGAATCTGACATTGAGTCCTTAAAGCCTCTTTTAGAAGCCAAGCCAGAGGGTTGTCACAATGTTTCTCAGATAGAATACCAACTGCTCCACAAAGTCTGAACTTACTGTATAAATACAGATAGCATTAATGTTTAGTATTTCTCTTCATGTATGTATATATATACTGTATATGAGAACTTACAGTACTGTATGTTGCGTTTACTAATTTAAAAAAAAAAAATCCATTAAAAGCAATATTTTTGTACTTCTATTTACAAGTGTGAAGCCAACATTCTACAATTTCTTAAAAATATTTAATTCACCTTCAGAATTTGTGTGACACCACTGAATTGTACTGTACGTATCTGCAAAGAATAGATGTTTAAAGTAAAGATGAGTGAAACAAACATGCATGTACTTACAAATCAGCATAGCCACACTCATTTTATTGACTCTGCCATTCATTCAACAACTTCTAAGATGTTGAATAATTTTTTCATGCCTAATAATACTTTTTAAAGATGGAAATTTATGATTTGCTGCTTAATAAATCTATTTTTAATAAATTACATAATAATATTGTAAAAATAGTTTGCAAGTCAAATACTTTCTGATATATTTTTAGGTCCATTTTTTGCAATGTTCACTTAATGCTGAGTAATTTCCCCATGATAACTCTCATCTCTTGATTTCTCAAACTGTATATGATTGGGTTAAACAGTGGTGTTACAACAATGTACAAAAGAGCAATCACCTTGTTTATAGTCAGAGAGTCTCCAGAAGCTGGAACCAAGTAAATAGTGATCAAGGTTCCATAGTACATGGTTACAACGATGAGGTGGGAGCTGCACGTAGAGAAGGCTTTCTTTCTACCTGTTGTAGAAGTGATCCCAAGAATAGTTGTAAATACACAAATATAACTAAAGACAACAAATATAAATGGGATGACCATTACAGGGATGGCAACAATCAAAATCTCTAACTGTAGGGCATGAGTGTAAGAACATGTAAGTCCAACAAAAGGACCAAGATCACAGAAAAAATGGTCAATGATGTTGGGTCCACAGAATTGAAGTTGACACAGAAAATTAAGTGTAATCTGGGTGAGCAGAAATCCAAACACCCAACAATAGATGACCAGGGAATGTTGTAGGTTGATGGTCATGATGGTGCTATAACGTAGAGGGTTGCATATGGCCAGGTATCGGTCATAAGACATGACTGCGAGGAGGTGACATTCTGAACATCCAATTGCAACATAAAGATAAGACTGTGCTATACAACCCATGACAGAGATGGTGGCTCCTTCCAACCATATGACACGTAGCATATTAGGGATGATAACAGTCAGGAACACAATTTCATTTAATGATAATTGCTGGAGGAAGAAGTACATGGGAGAATATAATTGGGGTCTGGTTGACACCAATACGATGATCATAGAATTTAAAATGAGCGTCATAATGTAAACAATCAGTATCATTAGAAATACAATCACCGCATTAATGCCATTAATTTGTGGGAATCCCAGTAGTAAGAATTCAGTAACTGTGTGGTTATTTTTACTCATTGTGAGTTTTCTGGAAAATAAACAGTTCAGATGTTATATACTACAGATGTGTACTCTTACCTCTTGCCTCAATACGCCATGTAGCGGGAGATGCCTGGCATGAGTGAGCTGACAGGTCCTGTGCAACTCCAGTTTGTGAATGCAACGCACAAGCAGACTGCTGGTTAAAATTATATGTGACATGCCTGTATTCTCTGTGCATCTGTGGCTGTAACTGCATATGAAATGCTATGTTGCAGTGTTTTCTAAGAAACCATTGTAACATAGCATCGCGTATGCAGATACAGCCGCAGTCACACACAGAGTATAAACATGTTGCATACCATTTTAATCAGCACAAGCTGCTTGTGCGTCCCTTTTGCATTCGTTTTGCAAATAAGATGTATTTTAATGGAAAAAGTCACGTATAACGATGCTCGGCACTACTGAGTCATGCCAATGCATGGCGTGACTGGAAGGGCTGTTTAACATGCAGACAGGCTAGATGTGAGTGGACACATCTGTATCTATAAATAACTTTTACAATATGATTATGATGAGAGTATAGGGCATGTGTAATAGGGCCCGCATTTATCAGAGGTGTTGAATGCCAGATGATCTCAAAGGCTTTTTTAATACGGCAATCATTTAAAAGGCAAAGCCCTGCTTTGTAAATGATTGCTGATTTAAAAAAAAACTCCAATATCGACCAGCATCTCCGACAAACTCAGACCCTATTACATATGCACCAATATTTGAGTTAAGTTGTCTGGTCATATTGTCAGAAGGTTCTCATTCATTACCACTGAGTAAATCATTGGCTCTTGAATGCATGCATAAGGCACAAGTTTTCATCTGTATAAATGAAAACTATACAACCCCAAAATATAACAGGTATTTGCTGTAATGATACTAATAGAAGCAGCATCACCAGGGTGTTTACGAAAGTCTGACGTTCTTTGGAGGTTCCCCACTAATATCACATCAAAATTCAACTTCATATTGTGACAAAGAGAGCACAAATCTGAAATTGACTTAAAACTGCAGGACTGTGGCTGGAGAGAATCCAGGCCAGATGTTGCTGTTTGCCAGGGTTGAGAAGCAGCTGATTGCAGGCTGCACCTGATGGTGGTCAAGCTGCCCAGGTGATAGACCAGGGAGGTGGCTACTGTTAGGGGTCCTGGACCTTAGGGTCCACTGAAGAACTTGTGTATGCATTTTGAAGACTCTGTGAACTCTGCTTTGCTGTAACTGACCTGTGAATCCTGCACCTGCTTGTGTAACTGCCTGTGGTTGAAAATAAAAGTATCTTGGATTTTACTCAAGTCTATGTGATTCCTGTCACATTATCTATTTGGTATCACTATTTTTTTAATAGGCTAATACAGTAAGTAAACATTTTATTGCACGATTCAGAGAGCACCCATGTATATTCTTCTACACTGAATACCTCTGGTGTTAGTCATTCAACATAGAATCACACTGTAGTCACAATGGATGAATTGACTTTAATCACATAATAAATGAAAACAACATTAGCAGCATTCCCCTCAATCCAAAACCAGAAAAAGTGCTGAAGTGTAAATGTTGGTTTTCACAATGACAGAGAGACCACAAGTGTGGCACTACTAGTTTGTCTGGAAGAAGTCACAAAAAACTGTACCTTTTCAAACCATTTATCATCTCAGTGCTGAAAACCACCAGGTTTCTGTCTGGCCTGACTGCCTTCCCAGACTGTTAGGGTAAATAACAAGTTTTGATATATATTGGTTCCTTGCACAAATCAAGGTGTACAGCCAGCCCAAGTTTGCAGAATACTGGACGTTAGCTGGACATCACTATGTCCATGGCACTTGAGAGTCTACAGTTACCTACTCAATTTGGTGATATAAAAATCTGCTACTACAAAGAGTCTTCGAATGCGCTTAGCTAATTCCGTAATGCCAGCCAAGTAGTAGGGTAAAATGAGAAAATGAGCACGGTCAGATTGACCAACTAAAAACAATTTGAAAGCGATGGTCACTCTTTAATCTGCTCCTTTCCATCACTAGGTAATTTCAGTTGCAGAATGACTACATCATGAAGAAAACCTTACAGTAATTTCGATTTGAGATGATTTTCAAAATTCTTGATGAAATCTTGAAAATGAAAAAGGATCTTAGAGAAGATATATAATTTGATTTTAACAGATGACAGTTCTTAAAGGCCCACTGGCTGAGGGTATTTCATTGAGTCTTTTCACTTGAAGGCCCCCACAACTGCCATGTATGGATGTTACTGATTCCAGTTGTGGGAGCAGTGTCCTGGTTGTTAACCTGAAACTTGGGTGTAATAACCATGGAGATCAGATCTTTGAGCTTTTTATGTATTACTGAATGCTATGTGGATTGCCTGTTTTTGAATTCTAATCACATATCCAGGGATACATTTTGGCATGGGATTTGTCTTCTTCTATATAAACAAGCTACCCAGGGACAATCGCTTGCTTTGCAAATTAGAAGAAGAAAAATGTTTGATTTTGTTTGTATTAATCTATTAAAACCATTTTTTCATATTGCATCATATTATGACATTTTCAAGTAAAACAAATAAAAAATAAGAATATTGGTAGGGATACCTGGTGACTAAGTATTTAAACAAAACACCTTGGGCCTCATTCAGCTTGGGTTGCTAATGCGATGCGATCGCATTATCCCATTTTCCGGGCCACTATGCATGTGTAGGGCCTGTTCTGTGCGTACACGGGCTGGCAAATGCGATCGCATTGATGCGAACGCCTCTGCCTGAATGAAAGGCTGAGGCCATCGCGGGGCGGTCAGGGGCGGACTCATAGTACTTACTGTAAGATAGTGAAGCAGGTCATGTATTTGCAGATGAAGTGCTATGAATCATGTTTGTGATATGATTTATCTGGTAGATGTTGCCTGATACTATTAATGGTAGAAGAAGGGAGGTTTTGACTTTTCTAATGGGAAGCGGCTGAATGGGCAATTTCCATTGTTGTGTTTGTGTAGGTGTGTAGTGCCCAGTTGTACAATGTGCTGGGAGTCCTGTATCCACTGATGCTAGGTTTAGGCACTCCTACTTTAAACACACCACAACAGAGAGGCAAGTGTGTTCATTCCCCTTGTCACGCAGACACAGAACCACGCGTTACAAGGTCCAACTCAATTTTATTTCTTGGTCAGTGTTGCAGAGACTAACAATTACAGGAATCCAAAAGGACCATACATACAGATTTCACATGAGAAACACTTTGGCATGATAATATATAAACAGCGTCGGACTAAGGATAAGATTGTGGTACCAAAACACAGTATTAAATTATTATAATTACCAGAGGAACCATTTGACTCAAATGTACAGGTATGTTTGGGTCCTGCTCACACCGTCACTGGAAACCAGCATTCACACCATCACAGGTAACCAGCATTACCATTAGGTAGCAGGCAGGTGAAGCAAGAAACAGGTGCACCATGAAACGGGCTGGCTTTGGCTTAATAACTCAGTCACAGGTAACCAGCATTAGCTTTAGACAGTAGACAGGTGAGGCAGAAAAAAGTGCACAGTGAAATGGGCTGGCTACGGCTTCTATAACTCAGTCTCAGGTAACCACCATTAGCATTAGACACCAACCCATCCATTGACTACAAGTAGGCTACAGCATTACCCTGTCAGCCTACAATTCACTTTGACACAGCACATTACCACAAGGCACACCCGCCTTATTTGCCTAAACATTAGAGATGCACCACCTTGCGAATAATCTAACTGTACAATGAAATTCAGTGAGCATTACCAAATTAACAAGGGATATCATTAGAGATGAGCGGGTTCAGTTCACTGAGAACCGAACCCCCCCCGAACTTCACGCTCTGAGTCCTGATATGAGTCCGGTTCAGGCTTTCCCACCAAACTTGGAAACCAGAACGAGGCAAAACGGGATCATCCCGCTGTCGGATTCTATCGGGTTTTAGATTCCATATAAGGAGCCGCGCGTCACCTCCATTTTTACTTCAGTCCTGGAGACTGTAGCGAGAGGACATGCCTCATCAGTGTCTATGCAGGAAAGTGGCGTGGTGCGTGGGTTGGCAACCTGCTCTTTTGTATTATTCCAATGGTGCTGTCTTGTGCTGCATCAGTCCAGTGGTGGTGTCCTGTGCTGCATAAGTCCAGTCACAGTGGTGGTGTCCTGTGCTGCCATAAGTCCAGTGCTGCTGTATAAGTCCTGTCCAGTGAGGCTGTCTGGTGCTGCATCAGTCCATTGGTGTCGTCCTGTGCTGCCATAAGTCCAGTGCTGCTGTATAAGTCATGTCCAGTGAGGCTGTCTGGTGCTGCATCAGTCCAGTGGTGTTGTCCTGTGCTGCCATAAGTCCAGTGCTGCGGTGTAAGTCCAGTCCAGTGGTGCTGTCTTGTGCTGTATCAGACCAGTGGTGGTGTCTTGTACTGCATCAGTCCAGTCATTCCACTGTTGGTGTTCTGTGCTTCCATAAGTCCAGTGGTGCTGCTGTATAAGTCCAGTTCAGTGGTGCTGTCTTGTGTTGCATCAGACCAGTGGTGGTGTCCTGTGCTGCCATAAGTCCAGTGGTGGTATCCTGTGCTGTCATAAGTCCAGTTGTGCTGCCATATAAGTCCAGATCAGTGGTGCTGCTGTAAAAGTCCAGTCCAGTGGTGTTGCCATATAAGTCCAATGGTACTGCCGTATAAGTCCAGTCCAGTGGTGCTGCCATATAAGTCCAGCGGTACTGCCGTCTAAGTCCAGTGGTGCTGTCCTGTGCTCTATATTATTTACTCCAAATAAAGGGGTTATTAATATTTAATCCAAATAATTTTGACAGGGTTTGCCCTGTGTGGTGTAGGGGTACACTCTCCTGTGCTGCATATTATTATTATAATAACTCCAAATAAAAGGGTTATTATTAGAGATGTGCGGCGGGCAGTTTTCATGTTTTGTGTTTTGATTTTGGTTCTAATTCCCCGCTCGTGTTTTGGTTTTGGATCTGGATGATTTTTGAAAAAAACATAAAAACAGCTAAAATCACAGAATTTGGGGGTAATTTTGCTCCTACAGTATTATTAACCTCAATAACATTCCTTTGCACTAGTTTCCAGTCTATTCAGAACACCTCACACCTCACAATATTGTTTTTAGGCCAAAGGTTTGCACAGAGGTGGCTGTATGACTAAGCTAAGCGACATAAGTGTGTGGCACAAACACCTGGCCCATCTACGAGTGGCACTGCAGTGTCAGACAGGATGGCAGATTTAAAAAATAGTCCCCAAACAGCACATGATGCAAAGAGAAAAAAAAAAAGGTGCACTGAGGTTGCTGTATGACTAAGCTAAGCGACACAAGTGTGCGGCACAAAAACCTGGCCCATCTAGGAGCGGCACTGCAGTGTCAGACAGGAGGGCAGATATAAAAAATAGTCCCCAAACAGCACATGACAAAACAAGAAAAAGAAGTGCACCGATAATGCTGTATGACTAAGCTAAGCGACACAACCACCTTGCCCATCTAGTAGTGGCATGCAGTGGCTGCATGTCGACAGTGGCCCGCAATTTTTCAGTCCACTGATAGCATCTCCTGCACGCCTCTGTCATTTTTCAAATATTCTGCAATTGGTGAAATTACACAGCAGTACCCCTGGACTAATACAGCAGTACCCCTGGACTTACACTGCAGTTTCAGGCATGATGGCACTTTAGAAAACCAGCCCCAAACAGCACATGATGCAAAGATGAAAAAAGAGGTGCACCAAGGTTGCTGTATGACTAAGCTAAGCGACACAAGTGTGCGTCACAAACACCTGGCCCATCTAGCAGTGGCACTGCAGTGTCAGACAGGATGGCATTATTTTTAAGAAGACCCCAAAGAGCACATCATGCAAATAAGAAAAAGAGGTGCAATGAGGTAGCTGTATAACTAAGTTAAGCGACACAAACAATTGGCCCATCTAGGAATGGCATTTCAGTGTCAGACAGGAGGCACTTAAAACAAAGTAGTACCTAAACAGCACATCATGCCAAGAATTAAAAGAGGGCAATGAGGTAGCTGTATGACTAGGCTAAGCAACACAAGTGTGCGGCACAAACACCTGGCCCATCTAGGGGTGGCAGGGCAGTCCCACTTCACTAATGGCAGATACCGGACGCATGTCTAACACCAGCATAGTTGTTATGGCCTCAGTAATCCGCTTTGCAACAGGGTATATATATATATATATATATATATATATATATATAATGTCCTTGTAAGGGCGGCACTCAGAGACTTTTACAAGCAGTGTATGGGAAAAAAAGCCCCACCGGGCCATTTTATTAGTGACGTTGCGGGGTATTAATCCCCTTCCTCAGACAATCAAATAAACCAACAACAGTGATATTTATACATAAGACCAACCTTTACCCTCCTGTGCAATTCCAGTGTGTAACCCACGCTCCCGGCCGCCGTCCCATAGTGGCACTTCCGGCCGTGGGTCTCCCGTCGGTGCGACGGGAGAACCACGGCCGGAAGTGGCGTCACCCGCCCAGCTCCGGCTGCCATGGGTACGCACTGTAATAGAAAACAGTGTACAGTAAAATGAATACAAAACTTTGTGATAAGCTGCAAGTGCACCAAAGTACCTCTTATATACACCATTACATGGACATATTCAATGTTCACAATACAATATATATAAAAAAACATTAAAAAAAAATGCATATAAAATTTGTGTTGCAAAGTGACAGTACTGCTTCATATATATTTTAGTAATAAAATATAGAAATTCAATAGTGACGTGTAATAACATTAATTAACTAGATAAGCTCTAAAACCAATAGCAAAATCTCTTTTTATATCCATATATTATATTGTAGCAAGGCTGAGATTCTGCGTGGAGCTGCTGTCATCTAGTGGCTGAAAATCATATAAACACAATATTCTTAAGTTAAATATAAAGAAGTGCTATACTTGTTAATATTTGATTTAAATATTATGAGTCTATAAAAAATGGGATAAATCTAAGGTTTCATTAAGACCTTTTGGAGCTAGACAATCCAACCTAAAAATCCACCAGGATTCAAGCTGTAAAAGCTTTTTGCCCCAATCACCTCGCGTGAGGATGGCACATAATCAATTGCTTTGTATTTTAAGCTGGATAAACTATGTCTGGATTGTACAAAGTGCCGTGCCACCGGTTGCTCACTTGTACCTGATATCAGTGCATTCCGTATGGCTGATCGGTGCTGGGTGAGTCTAACCTTGAGTTGACACTCAGTTTTGCCTACATAATATAAGCCGCATTGACATACTATAACATAAATCACATAATGACTAGTGCAGATAAGTGGCCATTTGATACTAAATCGTTTGCCTGTGTGTGGACAAGGAATAGAATCTTCCACAAGCATGTATGAACAGGTCGTGCATCCCAGGCATTTATAACACCCGGTCCTACGGCTGAGGAAATTCTGTGGTGTGGGAGGTTCAAGAAAACCTGTCACATCAGTTTTGACCAACAGGTCCTTTAAATTTTTTCCCTCGCGAATAACTGGGCATCAACCTAGTTTTATGGAATCATTTCAGATCAGGATCAGTACTCACCATGTGCCACAAATTCTTAGCTTTTTGTGATGTCTGGGGACTTTGTATATTATATTCATTCACCCAAGCAATGGTGTCTGTTGTTTTCTTGTTGTTAGCAGATGTATTACGGTTGGGATTCTGTTGGGTCCAATTGCTTAAGTGTCACATCTTGATCGCTATTCGTTCTAGAAATGTGCACCGGACATTTTTTGGGTTTTGTGTTTTGGTTTTGGATTCGTTGGAATTAAAAAAAAAGAGGTGCAAGACGGAATTGTCCTTGGGCCCTCCCACCCACCCTTATGTTGTATAAACAGGACATGCACACTTTAACAAACCCATCATTTCAGCGACAGGGTCTGCCACATGACTGTGACTGAAATAACTGGTTGGTTTGGGCCCCCACCAGGGCCGGCCCGCCTGTTACACGGGGTACGCGGCTGTGTTAGGCGCCACAGTGAGGAGGGCGCCGGAAGCAAGGATTGGATCACACCCTACCCGAGAGCCCATACTGCATACCGCCAGCTTAAACATTGCTGAGTGGGAGGACGATACCATGATGCAGCTCCGCCCCCGTGTGTAACCAGCCAATTGAGTTGTTGTGGGAGGCATGACATTATAACATCACGCCGCACTCCACACACCGCACTCACCCGCCCGGCCACCACAGCTGTGAGAGCTGCTCTCTCAGATGGTGCTGCACTTCCCTTCTTTGCACGAGGCGTGCGGCCACCCACCCTTTTGACTCCGGGCGCATGCTGTGCGGCAAAACCAGGTGCAGCCTCCCGATGCCCCGCAAGCCCTGTTTGTACTGCCAGAAGATGGCAGGCCACCGCGGGTTGTCAGTAGCGGTGGCCGTTCTGCAGTGCATAGAGAGAGCTGGGGGCGGGGCAGTCTGTGGAGGAGACAGCAGCAGTGGGGCCTGGTGCAGAATGTAGCAGCCGGCAAAGAGAGGATGTCCCTGCCTCCAGGAAGTTACCAACATCTGATTGTGCACCGGAGCCCTGACATTCCCCAGTAGGTAAGGAGAGGAGGGGTGCTTGTGCTCGCCATTGACAGCCTTTCCTTCAGCTGCCAGAGCGGGGACAGCCTCCAGGCTTCCTCCATGCAGTCCCTACTGGGGGGCATTACTACTGGGGGTCTAATCTACAAGGGGCCTAAACTACTGGGGGCAACCTACAAGGGGCAAGCTACTAGAGGGCATTACTACAGGGGGGCATTACTACAAGGGGGCATTACTACAAACGTGCAAGCTACTGGGGGGCATTACTACTGGGGGCATTACTACAAGGGGGCTAAACTACAAGGGGGCATAACTAACAGGGGCTAACTACTGTGAGCAAATTACATGGGGATAAACTACAAGGGGCATAGCTGCAGGGGGCATTACCACTGGGGGATAATAAAGCCAGCCTGGTCCCAGATCCACTGCAGCCGCCCTCAACCTCCTTGCCTGACCCCAGACCTCGGCGCGCCCACAGCCTCCTCCTACGCAGTATCTCCGAGGCCCACAGCCTCCTCCACCCCACGCCTACCATAGCCTCCTCATCCACTGCACCGCAGACCACCGCCGCTGCTAAACAGGTAATCTTACCCTGCTGCCTTTCTCCCTAGTCCCTACTGTATGCCCTTGCCTCTCTGTCACTTTCCATGTCCCTACTGTCACTTTCCATGTCCCTGCTGTCACTTTCCATGTCCCTGCTGTCACTCTCCCTTTCCCTCTGTCACTCTAAATTGTGACTTTAGGCTCATACAGTGTGCTATAATGTGAATTTCGGCTCATTCTGTGTGCTATACTGTAAATTTTGGCTCATACCGTGTGCTATAATGTGAATTTCAGCTCATTCTGTGTGGTGTAATGTGAATTTCGGCTCATACCGTGTGCTATAATGTGAATTCCGACTCATTCTGTGTGCTATAATGTAAATTTCGGCTCATTCTGTGTGCTAGAATGTGAATTTTGGCTCATACCATGTGCTATAATGTGAATTTCGGCTCATTCTGTGTGCTATAATGTGAATTTTGATTATACCGTGTGCTATAATGTGAATTTCGGCTCATTCTGTGTGGTGTACTGTGAATTTTGGCTCATACGGGGCCTAAGTCTGAGTTGATCGCAGCAGCAATTTTGTTAGCAGTTGGGTGGGGTGTATTCAAACGGAAATCTAAATTGCAGTGTAAAAATAAAGCAGCCAGTATTTACCCTGCACAGAAACAAAATAACCCACCCAAATCTAACTCTCTGCAAATGTTATATTTGTACCCCCCCCCCCCCCGCAGTGCACATGGGTTTGCCCAATTGCTAACAAACTTGCTGCTGCGATCAACTCTGAATTACCCTCACAGTGTGGTATGATGTGAAAGGGGCACCAGTAAGGGGTCCTACTATTGTGGTGCAAAATGTGTATAAGGTGTATATGGTGTGGTAAACTACACTGACGGACACGCCCCCATTTCCAGAGCGTACGCGCCTTCGGCGCGCACATAATTACAACCTTCACTTGTCCATACCCCCACTTCAAAATTTCCACATCGACCACTGGGTGCTACTACTATGGGCATTATTATTATTGTGTGACCACGCCCCTTTATTTTTGAGACCACGCCCCTACGGCACACACAATACCTTTATTACATGGGCACCGAGGGGAGGGGTGAGTTCCCCTACCTCTCTACTTAGTCACCCACTGCTACTTAGTCACCCACTATCTCCGTCACCTCTGCCTCCCCAGTCACACACTAACTCCCTGTACCCTTGGGGGTACTGTTATGTAGCCACACCCCTTTCTTGTGAGACCACACCCCTTTTAAAATTTGATCCCATCAAGGGGCGCCAAAGTCTAAACTCGCTTACCCCAAAAAAAAAGCTCATGCCGGCACTGGCCCCCACCAAAAAAGAAGCAATCAATCTCTCCTTGCACAAACTGGCTCTACAGAGGCAAGATGTCTAACTCCTCCTCATCGTACGATTCCTCACCCCTTTCACTGTGTACATCCTCCTCCTCACCGATTATGAATTCGTCCCCACTGGAATCCACCATCTCAGGTGCCTGTGTACTTTCTGGAGGCAGTTGCTGGTGAATGTCTCCACGGAGGAATTAATTATAATTAATATTGATAAACATCATCTTCTCCACATTTTCTGGAAGTAATCTCGTACGCCGATTGCTGACAAGGTGAGCGGCTGCACTAAACACTCTTTCGGAGTACACACTGGAGGCGGGGCAACTTAGGTAAAATAAAGCCAGTTTGTGCAAGGGCCTCCAAATTGCCTCTTTTTGCTACTGGTATACGTATCGACTGACTGACATGCCTACTTGGATGCGGTCGCTCATATAATCCTCCACCATTATTTCAGTGACAGTAGACGACATGTCAGTAATCGTTGGCAGGGCCTTCAGTCCGGACCAGATGTCAGCACTCGCTCCAGACTGCGCTGCATCACCGCCAGTGGGTGGGCTCGGAATTCTTAGCCTATTCCTCGCCGCCCCAATTGCGGAAGAATGTGAAGGAGGAGCTGTTGACGGGTCATGTTCCGCTTGACTTGACAAGTGTCTCATCAGCAGGTCTTTGCACCTCTGCACACTTGTGTCTGCCAGAAAGAGAGATACAACGTAGGCTTTAAACCAAGTATCGATCACGTGCCAAAATGTAGTGCTCTGATTTCAACAGATTGACCACCCGTGAATCCTGGTTAAGCGAATTAAGGGCTCCATCCACAAGTCCCACATGCCTATCGGAATCGCTCCATTTTAGCTCATCCTTCAATCTCTCCTGCTTCTTCTGCAAAAGCCTGATGAGGGGAATGACCTGACTCAGGCTGGCAGCGTCTGAACTGACTTCACGTGTGGCAAGTTCAAAGGGTTGCAGAACCTTGCAAAACATTGAAATCATTCTCCACTGCACTTGAGATAGGTGCATTTCCCCTCCTTTGCCTATATCGTAGGCAGATGTATAGGCTTGAATGCTTGAATGCCCTTTATTGCTCCTCCATCCTCTGAAGCATATAGAGGGCTGAATTCCACCTCGTTACCACCTCTTGCTTCAGATGATGGCGGGGTAGGTTCAGGAGTGTTTGCTGGTGCTCCAGTCTTCGGCACATAGAATGCCAAAAGTTGTGTTTGTGACGTCAAACCAGGAACGAAAAGGACTGAACTGATCGCTATTTGTGAGTAGGTCTGGAGCTACTCAGAAACTGCTAAGAAATTTCTATTCGCAATTCTGCTAATCTTTCGTTCGCAATTCTGCAAAGCAAAGATTCACTCCCAGAGGGTGGCGGCTTAGCGTGTGCAATGCTGCTAAAAGCAGCTAGCGAGCGAACAACTCAGAATGAGGGCCGTAATGCACGCACAATATTGGTGGCATTGTCCGATGTCACAAATCCCCAGGAGAGTCCAATTGGGGTAAGACATTCTGCGATGATGTTCCTCAGTTTCTGTAAGAGGTTGTCTGCTGTGTGGCTCTTATGGAAAGCAGTGATACAAAGCATAGCCTATCCGTTGTTAAGTGGACATTGGGTACAACTGCATTTTTTAGGACACTGGTGACTCTTTTTCTGATGTCTGTGTATATTCTCGGTATCGCCTGCCTAGAGAAATGGAACCTAGATGGTATTTGTTACCGGGGACATAGTACCTCAAGCATTTCCCTAATTTGCCTGTGAATTGACACCGGACACCGGACACACGTGTAACACCACCGCAGCTGCCAAGACCTGAGTTATCCGCTTTGCAGCAGGATGACTGCTGTGATATTTCATCTTCCTCGCAAAGGACTGTTGGACAGTCAATTGCTTACTGGAAGTAGTACAAGTGGTCTTCCAACTTCCCCTCTGGGATGATGATCGACTCCCAGCAGCAACAACAGCAGCGCCAGCAGCAGTAGGCGTTACACTCAAGGATCCATCAGAGGAATCCCAGTTAGGAGAGGACTCGTCAGACTTGCCAGTGACATGGCCGGCAGGACTACTGGCGTTCCTGTCTAAGGAGGAAATTGACACTGAGGGAGTTGGTGGTGTGGTT
This sequence comes from Pseudophryne corroboree, assembly GCF_028390025.1. Taxonomy (NCBI): domain Eukaryota; kingdom Metazoa; phylum Chordata; class Amphibia; order Anura; family Myobatrachidae; genus Pseudophryne; species Pseudophryne corroboree. The sequence goes on from NC_086449.1 coordinate 20,443,427, forward strand.
TGCAGGAGCTTGGGTATAAGAGGAAGGGATTTAGTTGTCAGTGGACTGCTTCCGCTGTCACCCAAAGTTTTTGAACTTGTCAATGACTTCTGATGAATGCGCTCCAGGTGACGTGTAAGGGAGGATGTTCCTAGGTGGTTAACGTCCTTACCCCTACTAATTACAGCTTGACAAAGGCAACACACGGCTTGACACCTCTTGTCCGCATTTCTGTTGAAATAATTCCACACCGAAGAGGTGATTTTTTTTTTGTAATTTGACCAGTCATGTCAATGGCCATATTCTTCCCACAAACAACAGGTGTCTCCCCGGGTGCCTGACTTAAACAAACGACCTCACCATCAGAATCCTCCTTGTCAATTTCCTCCTCAGCACCAGCAACACCCATATCCTCATCCTGGTGTACTTCAACAGTGACATCTTCAATTTGACTATCAGGAACTGGACTGCGGGTGCTCCTTCCATCACTTGCAGGAGGCGTGCAAATGGTGGAAGGCGCCACCTCTTCCCGTCCAGTGTTGGGAAGGTCAGGCATCTCATCTGACACAATTGGACTCTGCTTGGGGATTTGAGATTTAGAAGAATGTACAGTTCTTTGCTGTGCTTTTGCCAGCTTAAGTCTTTTCATTTTTCTAGCGGGAGGATGAGTGCTTCCATCCTCATGTGAAGCTGAACCACTAGCCATGCACATAGGACAGGGACTCAGCCATTTCTTGCCACTCCGTGTCATAAATGGCATATTGGCAAGTTTACGCTTCTCATCAGTCGCTTTTAATTTTGATTTTTTTGGGTCATTTTACTGAACTTTTTTTGGGGGGATTTTACATGCTCTCTGCTATGACATTGGGCATCGGCCTTGGCAGACGACGTTGATGGCATTTCATCGTCTCAGCCATGACTAGTGGCAGCAGCTTCAGCACGAGGTGGAAGTGGATCTTTCCCTATTTTACCCTCCACATTTTTGTTCTCCATTTTTTTAATGTGTGGAATTATATGCCAGTAATATATCAATAGCAATGACCTACTGTACTGTACTGTACTATATATGTATACTGTTGTTCACCAAAATGCTGCACTGTAATACTAGAAGCTATAGAAAAGTATATATATTATTGTATATATATATCAGTACAGAGCAGTGTAACTGTGACACATGTGTCCTGACAAGCAGTATAGAAGCTATAGAAAAGTATATATATTATTGTATATATATATCAGTACAGAGCAGTGTAACTGTGACACATGTGTCCTGACAAGCAGTATAGAAGCTATAGAAAAGTATATATATTACTGTATATCAGTACAGAGCAGTGTAACTGTGACACATGTGTGTCCTGACAAGCAGTATAAAAGCTATAGAAAATGATTTAAAATTATTGTATATATCAGTACAGAGCGGTGTAACTGACCCATGTGTCCTGACAAGCAGTATAGAAGCTATAGAAAAGTATATATATTATTGTATATATATAACAGTACAGAGCAGTGTAACTGTGACACATGTGTCCTGACAAGTAGTATAGAAGCTATAGAAAAGTATATATATATTAATGTATATCAGTAGTAGTACAGAGCGGTGTAACTGTGACACATGTGTGTCCTGACAAGCAGTATAGAAGCTATAGAAAAGTATATATATTACTGTATATATCAGTACAGAGCAGTGTAACTGTGACCATGTGTCCTGACAAGCAGTATAGAGGCTATAGAAAAGTATATATATTATTGTATATATCAGTACAGAGTGGTGTAACTGTGACCATGTGTCCTGACAAGCAGAATAGAAGATATAGAAAAGTATATATATTATATACTGGTGGTTCCTAGTCCCCACAATGCTGCACACTGATCAGATATTTGCAGCACACTGAGCACAGATATGGAGCGTTTTCAGGCAGAGAACGTAGATATTTTCAGCACACTGAGCACAGATTATTTGCAGCACACTGAGCACAGATATGGAGCATTTTCAGGCAGAGAACGTAGATATTTTCAGCACACTGAGCACAGATTATTTGCAGCACACTGAGCACAGATATTTTCAGCACACTGAGCACAGATTACGGAGCTTTTCAGGGAAGGAACGCAGCCACGTCCTCTCCGTTCAATCTCCAAAGCACGAGTGAAAATTGCGGTGACACGCGGCTCCTTATATAGAATACAAATCTCGCGAGAATCCAGTAGCGAGATGATGACGTTCAGGCGCGTTCTGCTTAACCGAGCAAGGTGGGAAGATCCGAGGCTTCCTCGGAACCGTGTAAAATAGTTGAAGTTCGGGGGGATTCGGATACCGAGGAAATGAACCCGCTCATCTCTAATTCGTTTTACACACCCGAATAAACTGGGAGTACGGTAGCCCACGAATGGTGTTCTTAGGGTGGAAACTATCGGCGTATAGAATTGTATTGCGATCAGTGGGTTTCGTGTTCAATGAGGTATGAATTTGCCTGTTTTTTTATCTTAATACAGATATCTAAAAAACAAATTTCCCTGATACTACTCGTCATTGTAAATTTAATAGGGCTGATAGAGGAATTTTTTATTTCAATGATTGACACCAGCTTAACTATATCTTCCTTCCAAAAAATCAAGATATTATCGATATAGCGATAATATATAAGCAAAGCATCAGTGATATGTTGATCTTCAAAGAAAATACCTTTTTCAATTTCCAAAGGTTGGTTTTATGTATAAATATCACTGTTGTTGGGTTATTTAACTGTCTGAGGAAGGGCATTAATACCCCGAAACGTCACTAATAAATTGGCACGGTGGGGCTTATTTTCACATACACTGCTTGTAAAAGTCTCTGAGTGCTGCTCTTACAAGGACATTATATACAGATGCAAATCTGCTGGGAGGGCACCGGAGCAAGGTGTACGTAAGTCCGAAGTGTCAGGGACCTTTTGTTCATTATATATATATATATATTAGAAATGTGCACCGGAAATTTTTCGGGTTTGTATTTTGGTTCTAGATTCGGTTCCACGGCCGTGTTTTGGATTCGGACACGTTTTGCCAAAACCTCCCTGAAAATTTTTTGTCGGATTCGGGTGTGTTTTGGATCGGGTGTTTTTTTTACAAAAAACCCTCAAAACAGCTTAAATCATAGAATTTGGGGGTCATTTTGATCCCATGGTATTATTAACCTCAATAATCATAATTTACAATCATTTTCAGTTTTTTCTGAACACCTCACACCTCACAATATTATTTTTAGTCCTAAAATTTGCACCGAATTCGCTGGATGGCTAAGCTAAGCGACACAAGTGGCCGACACAAACACCTGGCCCATCTTGGAGTGGCACTGCAGTGTCAGACAGGATGGCACTTCAAAAAAATAGTCCCCAAACAGCACATGATGCAAAGAAAAAAAGAAGCGCACCAAGGTCGCTGTGTGACTAAGCTAAGCGACACAAGTGGCTGACACAAACACCTGGCCCATCTAGGAGTGGCACTGCAGTGTCAGACAGGATGGCACTTCAAAAAAATAGTCCCCAAACAGCACATGATGCAAAGAAAAAAAGAGGCGCACCAAGGTCGCTGTGTGACTAAGCTAAGCGTTATCTTGTTAGCCTGCAGTAAATGATTTGTACTGCTTTACCTTTTGAAATAATCCACGGTGGCCTTAGAACCCTGTGGTTTCAACTACAAATCGGTGTTGTGTCCTCACTTTCCTGCAAGGGTTTAAAAGCATATTTAACTGTATAAGGTTTATAAGTATTGATAAGGTGTACACACTGCGGGTACTTTATACCGTCAGCGCTACTTAAGGTTTAAGGTATAACATCGTTGCAGTACTTTGCTGCTAAGGGTTTAGAGTGTAAGAATAGCATTGCATTGCATTACGAATTAGGTTTAAAGGTTATCAATTGTGTGTGTATGCGCTGTGAGTACTCTGTACAATCAGCGCGGCGTGGGTACACCAAGTACGTACCACGTATGGGACTCTGTACGCAAATAGCGTGCAAAGTGCGTAGCGCGTGTATTCAGCCTAACAGCCATAGCGGCTCCACGATATAAGTGTTTCTAAAGGTATAGCTTTATGGTTTAAGATAATATCGACATTATCAGCACTTAAAAAAATAGTCCCCAAACAGCACATGATGCAAAGAAAAATGAAAGAAAAAAGAGGTGCAAGATGGAATTGTCCTTGGGCCCTCCCACCCACCCTTATGTTGTATAAACAGGACATGCACACTTTAACGAACCCATCATTTTAGCGACAGGGTCTGCCACACGACTGTGATTGAAATGACTGGTTGGTTTGGGCCCCCACCAAAAAAGAAGCAATCAATCTCTCCTTGCACAAACTGGCTCTACAGAGGCAAGATGCCCACCTCATCATCATCCTCCGATTCCTCACCCCTTTCACTGTGTACATCCCCCTCTTCACAGATTATTAATTCGTTCCCACTGGAATCCACCATCTCAGATCCCTGTGTACTTTCTGGAGGCAATTGCTGGTGAATGTCTCCACATAGGAATTGATTATAATTAATTTTGATGAACATCATCTTCTCCACATTTTTTGGAAGTAACCTCGTACGCCGATTGCTGACAAGGTGAGCGGCTGCACTAAACACTCTTTCGGAGTACACACTGGAGGGAGGGCAACTTAGGTAGAATAAAGCCAGTTTGTGCAAGGGCCTCTAAATTGCCTCTTTTTCCTACCAGTATATGTACGGACTGTCTGACGTGCCTACTTGGATGCGGTCACTCATATAATCCTCCACCATTCTTTCAATGGTGACAGAATCATATGCAGTGACAGTAGACGACATGTCAGTAATCGTTGGCAGGTCCTTCAGTCCGGACCAAATGTCAGCACTCGCTCCAGACTGCTCTGCATTACCACCAGCGGGTGGGCTCAGAATTCTTAGACTTTTCCTCGCACCCCCAGTTGCGGGAGAATGTGAAGGAGGATGCATTGGAGGAATCCCAGGCAGGAGAGGACTCGTCAGACTTGCCAGTGACATGGCCTGCAGGACTATTGGCTTTACTGTGTAAGGTGGAAATTGACACAGAGGGAGTTTGTGGTGTGGTTTGCAGGAGCTTGGTTACAAGAGGAAGGGATTTAGTGGTCAGTGGACTGCTTCCACTGTCATCCAAAGTTTTTTAACTTGTCACAGACTTCTGATGAATGCGGTCCAGGTGACGTATAAGGGAGGATGTTCCAAGGTGGTTAACGTCCTTACCCCTACTTATTACAGCTTGACAAAGGCAACGCACGGCTTGACACCTGTTGTCCGCATTTGTGTTGAAATAATTCCACACCGAAGAGGTGATTTTTTTTATATTTTGACTAGGCATGTCAATGGCCATTTTCGTCCCACGGGCAACAGGCGTCTCTCAGGGTGACTGATTTAAACCACCTCACCATCAGAATCCTCCTTGTCAATTTCCTCCCCAGTGACAGCAACACCCATATCCTCATCCTGGTGTACTTCAACAGTGACATTTTCAATTTTACTATCAGGAACTGGACTGCGGGTGCTCCTTCCAGCACTTGCAGGGGGCGTGCAAATGGCGGAAGGCGCAAGCTCATCCCGTCCAGTGTTGGGAAGGTCAGGCTTTGCAACCGACACCATTGGATTCTCCTTGGGGATTTGTGATTTAGAAGAACGCATAGTTCTTTGCTGTGCTTTTGCCAGCTTAAGTCTTTTCATTTTTCTAGCGAGAGGATGAGTGCTTCCATCCTCATGGTAATCTGAACCACTAGCCATGAACAAAGGCCAGGGCCTCAGCCGTTCCTTGCCACTCCGTGTCGTAAATGGCGTATTGGCAAGTTTGCGCTTCTCATCAGACGCTTTCAATTTTGATTTTTGGGTCATTTTACGGAACTTTTGTTTTTTGGATTTTACACGCTCTCTACTATGACATTGGGCATCGGCCTTGGCAGACGACGTTGATGGCATTTCATCGTCTCGGCCACGACTAGTGGCAGCAGCTTCAGCACGAGGTGGAAGTGGATCTTGATCTTTCCCTATTTTAACCTCCACATTTTTGTTGTCCATTTTTTAATGTGTGGAATTATATGCCAGTATCAATAGCAATGGCCTACTACTATATATACTGCGCACAACTGAAATGCACCACAGGTAAGGATGGATAGTATACTTGATGACACAGAGGTAGGTAGAGCAGTGGCCTTCCGTACCGTACTGCTATATATACTGGTGGTCACTGTCAGCAAACTGCAAAACTAAAATGATCCACAGGTAGAGAATCTAGATGGATAGTATACTTGACGACACAGAGGTAGGTAGAGAAGTGGCCTTCCGTACCGTACAGCTATATATATATACTAATGGTCACTGTCAGCAAACTGCAAAACTAAAATGCACCACAGGTATAGAATCTAGATGGAAAGTATACTTGACAACACAGTGGTAGGTAGAGCAGTGGCCTTCCGTACCGTACTGCTATATATACTGGTGGTCACTGTCAGCAAACTGCAAAACTAAAATGCACCACAGGTATAGAATCTTGATGGATAGTACACTTGACAACACATAGGTAGGTAGAGCAGTGGCCTTCCGTACCGTACTGCTATATGTACTGGTGGTCACTGTCAGCAAACTGCAAAACTAAAATGCACCACAGGTATAGAATCTAGATGGATAGTATACTTGATGACACAGAGGTAGGTAGAGCAGTGGCCTTCCGTACCGTACTGCTATATATACTGGTGGTCACTGTCAGCAAACTGCAAAACTAAAATGCACCACAGGTATAGAATCTAGATGGAAAGTATACTTGACAACACAGTGGTAGGTAGAGCAGTGGCCTTCCGTACCGTACTGCTATATATACTGGTGGTCACTGTCAGCAAACTGCAAAACTAAAATGCACCACAGGTATAGAATCTAGATGGATAGTATACTTGACAACACAGAGGTAGGTAGAGCAGTGGCCTTCCGTACCGTACTGCTATATATACTGGTGGTCACTGTCAGCAAACTGCAAAACTAAAATGCACCACAGGTATAGAATCTAGATGGATAGTATACTTGACGACACAGAGGTAGGTAGAGCAGTGGCCTTCCGTACCGTACTGCTATATATACTGGTGGTCATTGTCAGCAAACTGCAAAACTAAAATGCACCACAGGTATAGAATCTAGATGGATAGTATACTTGACGACACAGAGGTAGGTAGAGCAGTGGCCTTCCGTACCGTACTGCTATATATACTGGTGGTCACTGTCAGCAAACTGCAAAACTAAAATGCACCACAGGTATAGAATCTAGATGGATAGTATACTTGATGACACAGAGGTAAGTAGAGCAGTGGCCTTCCGTACCATACTGTTATATATACTGGTGGTCACTGTCAGCAAACTGCAAAACTAAAATGCACCACAGGTATATAATCTAGATGGATAGTATACTTGACGACACAGAGGTAGGTAGAGCAGTGGCCTTCCGTACCGTACTGCTATATATACTGGTGGTCACTGTCAGCAAACTGCAAAACTAAAATGCACCACAGGTATAGAATCTAGATGGATAGTATACTTGACGACACAGAGGTAGGTAGAGCAGTGGCCTTAAGTACCGTACTGCTATATATACTGGTGGTACTGTCAGCAAACTGCAAAACTAAAATGCACCACAGGTATATAATCTAGATGGATAGTATACTTGACGACACAGAGGTAGGTAGAGCAGTGGCCTTCCGTACCGTACTGCTATATATACTGGTGGTCACTGTCAGCAAACTTCAAAACTAAAATGCACCACAGGTATAGAATCTAGATGGATAGTATACTTGATGACACAGAGGTAGGTAGAGCAGTGGCCTTCTGTACCGTACTGCTATATATACTGGTGGTCACTGTCAGCAAACTGCAAAACTAAAATGCACCACAGGTATAGAATCTAGATGGATAGTATACTTGATGACATAGAGGTAGGTAGAGCAGTGGCCTTCCGTACCGTACTGCTATATATACTGGTGGTCACTGTCAGCAAACTGCAAAACTAAAATGCACCACAGGTATAGAATCTAGATGGATAGTATACTTGACGACACAGAGGTAGGTAGAGCAGTGGCCTTCCGTACCATACTGCTATATATACTGGTGGTCACTGTCAGCAAACTGCAAAACTAAATTGCACCACAGGTATAGAATCTAGATGGATAGTAAACTTGACGACACAGAGGTAGGTAGAGCAGTGGCCTTCTGCACCGTACTGTTATATATACTGGTGGTCACTGTCAGCAAACTGCAAAACTAAAATGCACCACAGGTATAGAATCTAGATAAATAGTATACTTGATGACACAGAGGTAGGTAGAGCAGTTCCTTTCCGTACCATACTGCTATATATACTGGTGGTCACTGTCAGCAAACTGCAAAACTAAAATGCACCACAGGTATAGAATCTAGATGGATAGTATACGTGACGACACAGAGGTAGGTAGAGCAGTTGCCTTCCGTACCGTACTGCTATATATACTGGTGTTCACTGTCAGCAAACTGCAAAATTAAAATGCACCACAGGTATAGAATCTAGATGGATAGTATACTTGACGACACAGAGGTAGGTAGAGCAGTGGCCTTCCGTACCAAACTGCTATATATACTGGTGGTCACTGTCAGCAAACTGCAAAACTAAAATGCACCACAGGTAAAGAATCTAGATGGATAGTATACTTGATGACACAGAGGTAGGTAGAGAAGTGGCCTTCCGTACCGAACTGCTATATATACTGGTGGTCACTGTCTGCAAACTACAAAACTAAAATGCATCACAGGTATAGAATCTAGATGGATAGTATACTTGACGACACAGAGGTAGGTAGAGCAGTGGCCTTCCGTACCGTACTGCTATATATACTAGTGGTCACTGTCAGCAAACTGCAAAACTAAAATGCACCACAGGTATAGAATCTAGATGGATAGTATACTTGACGACAAAGAAGTAGGTAGAGCAGTGGCCTTCCGTACCGTACTGCTATATATACTGGTGATCACTGTCAGCCAACTGCAAAACTAAATTGCACCACAGGTATAGAATCTAGATGGATAGTATACTTGATGACACAGAGGTAGGTAGAGCAGTGGCCTTCCATACCGTACTGCTATATATACTGGTGGTCACTGTCAGCATACTGCAAAACTAAAATGCACCACAGGTATAGAATCTAGATGGATAGTATACTTGACGACACAGAGGTAGGTAGAGCAGTGGCCTTCCGTACTGTACTGCTATATATACTGGTGGTCACTGTCAGCAAACTGCAAAACTAAAATGCACCACAGGTATAGAAACTAGATGGATAGTATACTTGACGACACAGAGGTAGGTAGAGCAGTGGCCTTCCGTACCGTACTGCTATATATACTGGTGGTCACTGTCAGCAAACTGCAAAACTAAAATGCACCTTAGGTATAGAATCTAGATGGATAGTAAACTTGACGACATAGAGGTAGGTAGAGCAGTGGCCTTCTGTACCGTACTGCTATATATACTGGTGGTCACTGTCAGCAAACTGCAAAACTAAAATGCATCACAGGTATATAATCTAGATGGATAGTATACTTTATGACACAGAGGTAGGTAGAGCAGTGGCCTACTGTACCGTACTGCTATATATACTGGTGGTCACTGTCAGCAAAACTCTGCACTGTACTCCTCCGATATAATACTGCTGGTCCCCAGTCCCCACAATAAAGCAGTGTGAGCACAGATATATGCAGCACACTGAGCACAGATATGGAGTGTTTTTCAGGCAGACAACGTATAATACTGGTAGTCACTGGTCAGCAAAACTCTGCACTGTACTCCTCCTATATAATACTGCTGGTCCCCAGTCCCCACACTAAAGCAGTGTGAGCACAGATATATGCAGCACACTGAGCACAGATATGGAGCATTTTTCAGGCAGACAACGTATAATACTGGTGGTCACTGGTCAGCAAACTGCAAAACTAAAATGCACCACAGGTATATAATCTATATGGATAGTATACTTGATGACACAGAGGTAGGTAGAGCAGTGGCCTTCTGTTCCGTACTGCTATATATACTGGTGGCCACTGTCAGCAAAACTCTGCACTGTACTCCTCCGATATAATACTGCTGGTCCCCAGTCCCCACAATAAAGCAGTGTGAGCACAGATATATGCAGCACACTGAGCACAGATATGGAGCATTTTTCAGGCAGAGAACGTATAATACTGGTGGTCACTGGTCAGCAAAACTCTGCACTGTACTCCTCCTATATAATACTGCTGGTCCCCAGTCCCCACACTAAAGCAGTGTGAGCACAGATATATGCAGCACACTGAGCACAGATATGGAGCGTTTTTCAGGCAGACAACGTATAATACTGGTGGTCACTGGTCAGTAAAACTCTGCACTGTACTCCTCCTATATAATACAGCTGCTCCCCAGTCCCCACAATTGAGCAATAAGCACAAATATTTGCAGCAACTTTAATAAATGGAGAGTACGCCAGCCACGTCCTCTCCCTAACATTTCCAATGCACGAGTGAAAATGGTGGCGATGCGCGGCTCCTTATATAGAATCCAAATTTCACGTGAATCCGACAGCGGGATGATGACGGTCGGGCGTGCTCGAATTAACCGAGCCATACGGGAGAATACGAGTATGCCTCGGACCCCTGTAAAATGGGTGAAGTTCGGGGGGGTTCAATGGACTGGTCTTATACACCAGTACCACTGTAATTATATGGCAAGATCACTGGACTTATACGACAGGATCACTGCGTTTATACGGCAGGATCACTGTAATTATACTGCAGGATCACTGGAATTATATGTCAGTACCGCTGGACATATACGGCAGTATCAATGGACATATACGGCAGTATCACTGGACATATACGGCAGTATCGTTGGACTGTACTTATATGCCAGTACCACTGTAATTATACGGTAGGATCACGGAAATCAAATGGCAATATTACTGGAATTATACGTCAGTATCACAGGAATTATACGGTAGTATCACAGGAATTATACGCCAGTATCACAGGAACTATACGGCAGTATCACTGGAATTTTACGGCAGTATCATGGAAATTATATGCCAGTATCACAGGAATTATACGGCTGTAACACAGGAATTATACGCCAGTATCACAGGAATTATACGGCAATATCACTGGAAATATACGGCAGTATCATGGGAATTATACGCCAGTATCACTGGAATTATACGGTAGTATCACAGGAATTATACGGCAGTATCACAGGAATTATACGCCAGTATCACTGGAATTATACGGTAGTATCACAGGAATTATACCCCAGTATCACAGGAATTATACGGCAATATCACTGGAATTATACGGCAGTATCACAGGAATTATACGCCAATATCACAGGAATTATACGCCAGTATCACGGGAATTAAACGGCAGTAACACTGTATATATGGCAGCAGAGGACACCACCACTGTGACTGGTCACTGAACTGATGCTACACAAGACACTACCCCTGGTCTAATGTAGGACAACACAGCACCACAGAAAGGGACATATACAGCAACACTGGATATATGGCAGCAGAGGACACCAACACTGTGACTGGTCACTGAACTGATGCTACACAAGACACTACCCCTAGTCTAATGTAGGACAACACAGCACCACAGAAAGGGACATATACAGCAACACTGGATATATGGCAGCAGAGGACACCACCACTGTGACTGGTCACTGAACTGATGCTACACAAGACACTACCCCTGGTCTAATGTAGGACAACACAGCACCACAGAAAGGGACTTATACAGCAACACTGGATATATGGCAGCAGAGGACACCACCACTGTGACTGGTCACTGGACTGATGCTGCACAAGACACTACCCCTGGTCTGATGCAGGACAACACAGCAACACTGAAAGGGACTTATACAGCAGCACTGGGGACATATAGCAGCAGAGGACACCACCACTCTGACTGGCTGGACTGATGGGGCATAACACACTACACTGGACTGAGCTGCGCAAAACAGCACAAGACTCGCCACCCCACTTTCCTGCACACACAGACACTGAGGATGGAGACACGTCTTCTCCCTACACTCTCCGAGACTGGAGAGAAAATGGCGGTGACACGCGGGTCCTTATATGGAATCCAAACCCCGTGATAATCCGACAGCGGGATGATGATGTTTTGCCTCGTTCTGGTTTCCGAGTCAGGTGGGAAAACCCGGGCCTGACTGAGATCCGGACTCTGGTAGGGAGGTTCGGTATGGTTCGGTTCTCAGGGAACCGAACATGCTCATCTCTAGTTATTATCCCCAATTTTTTTACAGGCTTTGTCGTGTGTGTGTGGTTTAGGGGTACGCTCTCCTGTGCTACATATTATTATAATAACTTCAAATAAAAGGGTTATTATCCAAATAAAAGGGTTATTTTCTGATCACTGCGACAAACGTCAGCGTGCGATCAGGTCGGAATGACCCACATGGTTTTGCCTATTAGCTAACAAATTTGCTACTGTGATCAAGTCTGAATTAGGCCCTAAGTTATTAAAAATGTGTGCACATAGGCCCTCATTCCGAGTTGTTCGCTCACTAGCTGTTTTTAGCAGCAGTGCAAACGCTAAGCCGCTGCCCTCTGGGAGTGTATCTTAGCTCAGCAGAAGTGCGAACAAAAGGATCGCAGCGCTGATATAATAAAAAATTGTGCAGGTTCAGAGTAGCTCGAGACCTACTATTAGCTTGCGATTACTGCAGACTTTTTAGTTTCTGTTTTGACCTCACAAACACGCCCTGCGTTCTGCCAGCCACTCCCCCGTTTCCCCAGCCAGTCCTGCGCTTTTATCTGGCACGCCTGCATTTTTCAGCACACTCCCTGAAAACGGTCAGTTACCACCCAGAAACACCCACTTCCTGTCAATCACACTGCGGTCAGCAGTACGACTGAAAAGCGTCGCTAGACCTTGTGTAAAACTGCATCGGCTTTTTGTGAAAGTATGTCACGCATGCGCAGAAGTGTCAATTTTTTGACTGAACGCTGCGCTGCAAACGAAAGCAGCTAGCGATCAACTCGGAATGACCACCATAGAGTCACAGAAGTCATTGAGATACTCTATCTCAGAAATGTATTGGGAAGTGACTTGGTGGTGGTTACTCAGATGCAGTATTTCTGTATTCAAGTACCATGCTGTAAGATGTACAAAGGCGGTAGACTGTGCATTTACTATCAAAGTGTGAAAAAATTGACACATAATGGCAGTGTTCCACTACTAGCGTTCATCCAAAAGTAAACAGAAGGAGATCAATCTATCAAAAAATAGAAAACTGAAGAACTAATTTAAAAACAAATGAGAGCCACTTACTCTTCATATCATTCACCTCCTGATTGTTGAATCTGATTAAATAACAATGAACAACCTGACTTGGACATTTCAAAAACCATCCATTATATCAAGACATGCTTTATCTGTACAGGTTGAGTATCCCATATCCAAATATTCCGAAATACTGAATATTCCAAAATACGGAATTTTTTGAGTGAGAGTGAGATAGTGAAACCTTTGTTTTCTGATGGCTCAATGTACTCAAACCTTGTTTAATACACAAAATAATTAAAAATATTGTATTAAATTACCTTCAGGCTGTGTGTATAAGGTGTATATGAAACATAAATGAATTGTGTGAATGTACACACACTTTGTTTAATGCACAAAGTTGTTAAAAATATTGGCTAAAATGACCTTCAGGCTGTGTGTATAAGGTGTATATGTAACATAAATGCATTCTGTGCTTAGTCTTCAGTCCCATCACCATATCATCCCATTATGGTATGCAATTATTCCAAAATACGGAATAATCCGATATCCAAAATACCTCTGGTCCCAAGCATTTTGGATAAGGCATACTCAACCTGTATTTTGTTTGTTTGTTTGTTTGTTTTTTATGCATAGCTGCACCAATGCAATTTTTCCTTCAAACACCTAAAAGCCCTGTCTGAATTACCATTGCTTTTTTACCCTCACTCACAATCTTCTAATTTCTTACAGTCTAAATTAATTTCTGCACCCATGTTATCTACACTTTTGATTCACTTCAAACTAAATTTACACCCATTGGGGTAAATTTACTAAGAATCGTATTTTCCCGTTTGAGGTCAAAGTTCAATCACGAATGACATCGAAAGTGTAAATATGCAACTTTTTGAATTGATTACGACTAATTTACTAAGCTGCCGTATTCTGCATTTTCGGGTTTTCCGATGTCGATGTCATTCGTTTTTTTTGGCAGTGTTTTTTACGTGAGTGACTTGTAAAACACTGCCGACTTTAATACAATGAATCTCGGCCGGATCTGAGAGATCCGTGCTGGGCTTCATTGTGCACCTTGTAAAAAAATAAATAAAAAATGTTGAAATGTAAAAAAAAAATTGCGTGGGGTCCCCCCTCCTAAGGCAAACCAGCCTCGGGCTCTTTGAGCCGATCCTGGTTGCAAAAATATGGGGGAAAAATGGACAGGGGTTCCCCCATATTTAAACAACCAGCATCGGGCTCTGCGCCTGGTCCTGGTTCCAAAAATACGGGGGACAAAAAGAGTAGGGGTCCCCCGTATTTTTGAAACCAGCACCGGGCTCCACTAGCTGGACAGATAATGCCACAGCCGGGGGTCACTTTTATACAGTGCCTTGCGGCCGTGGCATCAAATATCCAACTAGTCACCCCTGGCCGGGGTACCCTGGGGGAGTGGGGACCCCTTCAATCAAGGGGTCCCCCTCCCCAGCCACCCAAGGGCCAGGGGTGAAGCCCGAGGCTGTCCCCCCCATCCAATGGGCTGCGGATGGGGGGCTGATAGCCTTTGTTCAAAGTGATTGATATTGTTTTTAGTAGCAGTACTACAAGGCCCAGCAAGCCTTCCCCGCAAGCTGGTACTTGGAGAACCACAAGTACCAGCATGCGGCGGAAAAACTGGGCCGCTGGTACCTGTAGAACTACTACTAAAAAAATACCCCAATAAAGACACCACACACACACCTTGACAGTATAACTTTAATACATCCATCCACACCTCCATATACACATACTTACCTTATGTTCCCACGCAGGTCAGTCCTCTTCTCCAGTAGAATCCATGGTGTACCTGTTGAAAAAATTATACTCACATAATCCAGTGTCTTAGGCTCCTCGGTAAATCGTTTTGTAATCCACGTACTTGTAAAAATAAAAAGACGGATACCCGACCTCGCACTGAAAGGGGACCCATGTTTTCACATGGGTCCCCTTTCCCCGAATGCCTGGAACCCCCTCTGACTTAAGTCCAAGAAGGTTCCATCAGCCAATCAGGGAGCGCCACGTTTGGCACCCTCCTGATCGGCTGTGTGCTCCTGTACTGTATGACAGGCGGCACACGGCAGTGTTACAATGTAGCGCCTATGCGCTCCATTGTAACCAATGGTGGGAACTTTGTGGTCAGTGGTTGACCGAGAGTAACCTCACCGCTGACCTCAAAGTTCCCACCATTGGTTACAATGGAGCGCATAGGCGCTACATTGTAACACTGCCGTGTGCTGCCTGTCATACAGTACAGGAGCACACAGCCAATCAGGAGGGTGAAAAACGTGGCACTCCCTGATTGGCTGATGGAACCTTCTTGGACTTAAGTCAGAGGGGGTTCCAGGCATTCGGGCAAAGGGGACCCATGTGAAAACATGGGTCCCCTTTCAGTGCGAGGTCGGGTATCCGTTTTTTTATTTTTACAAGTACGTGGATTACAAAACGATTTACCGAGGAGCCTAAGACACAGGATTATGTGAGCATAATTTTTTCAACAGGTACACCATGGATTCTACTGGAGAAGAGGACCAACCTGCGTGGGAACATAAGGTAAGTATGTGTATATGGAGGTGTGGATGGATGTATTAAAGTTATACTGTCAAGGTGTGTGTGTTGTCTTTATTGGGGTATTTTTTTAGTAGTAGTTCTACAGGTACCAGCGGCCCAGTTTTTCCGCCGCATGCTGGTACTTGTGGTTCTCCAAGTACCAGCTTGCGGGGAAGGCTTGCTGGGCCTTGTAGTACTGCTACTAAAAACAATATCAATCACTTTGAACAAAGGCTATCAGCCCCCCATCCGCAGCCCATTGGATGGGGGGGGACAGCCTCGGGCTTCACCCCTGGCCCTTGGGTGGCTAGGGGGGGACCCCTTGATTGAAGGGGTCCCCACTCCCCCAGGGTACCCCGGCCAGGGGTGACTAGTTGGATATTTGATGCCACGGCCACAAGGCACTGTATAAAAGTGACCCCCGGCTGTGGCATTATCTGTCCAGCTAGTGGAGCCCGGTGCTGGTTTAAAAAATACGGGGGACCCCTACTCTTTTTGTCCCCCGTATTTTTGGAACCAGGACCAGGCGCAGAGCCCGATGCTGGTTGTTTAAATATGGGGGAACCCCTGTCCATTTTTTCCCCATATTTCTGCAACCAGGATCGGGTCAAAGAGCCCGAGGCTGGTTTGCCTTAGGAGGGGGGACCCCACGCAATTTTTTTTTAAACTTTCAAACATTTCCCACCCCTTCCCACTGAAAAACATGCACAGATCTCATGGATCCGTGCATGCCTATACAAACACGGGATGAAAAAGCAGGTCTGGTTTTTTTTAGCACTTTTTCACGATTTGTATTTCATCACGGCAGTGTTTGGCTATTGTCGGCAGTGTTTGTGTTTTGCACTTTTTAGTAAATTCCCGATGTCTACCAAATTGCAGGCGTATTTGACCGATGGTGTATTGATTCGTGTTTTTTTCCTAGGACTTCCAAAATATTACGAATGCCCTCATCACTGCCATGATTTTTGCTTAGTAAATTACCGAGAAGACACTTTGAAGAAAAAACGGCATCTCGGTCAAAATCGGGACCTTAGTAAATATACCCCATTGAGTTTACACCACACTTGCCTACCTGACCCTCTCCATGATGGAGAAAATGCTCTGTTCCTGGACTTTCCTGGTAATGTATGATTGCCATCACTTGTGGTGAACTAGTTAATTGATAAGAAAGGTGTTTCACCACAGGTTCACCTTGCTCAAGCACCTGCACTGTCACTGCTCTCTCATCATCCCTGCCCTCAAAGTTAATCTCATCTCAATAGTACAGCAACTCTGATAATCTCATTCACATATCTCCCACAAACATCCTGTGCCGTCTGGAATGCCATATCTGTTTGTAAAAAACTGGTTCCCACTCATGACCTTTTCATCTCCAACTCCCTGAATCTATTAGCCATTACTGAAACCTGGATTTCTCCCTCTGACACTACTTCTCCTGCTGCTCTCTCTGCTGGGGGCCTAACATTCACACACCCCCAGTGACCAACCTGGGGGTCACCAAGGTGGTAGTGTTGGAGTCCTTTAACCCTCTAGTTACTCCTACCAATTCATACCCCAAGAACCGTCCCTTACATTCTATACATTTGAGGTACATGCTATACGCATGGACCTCAACCCAACCTGTCCTTCTTAGAGTAGCTGTCAGACCACCACCTGCTTTCCTTTAACTTATTGCTCTCTGCTTCAACATCTCTACCTCCTAAGGCTACCATAACTAAGCGTAACATTGAGGCTATTGACACCACATCCCTACCCTCCTTATTTGACTCACTTCTCTCTTGTATTCTCTCTCTCTCATGCCCTGAACAAATCACTTCACTGTACAATGCATCCCTTTCTTTTGCTCTTGACTCTGTTGCTCCACCAAACACTATTCACTCTTGCAAATTAACACCTCAACCCTGACACACCAAATGCACCAGATATCAGCAAAAATGCTCACGTACTGCTGAGAAACACAGGAGTAAATCACACTCTAAGGCAGACTTCCTCAATTTCTAATGTATGTTCTCATCCTTCAGTGATGTTCTTTCCCTCGCTAAGAACCTCATCTTCTTACAGTCTTCCAACTCCCAGCACCTCTTTACCACTCTCAACTCCCTTCTCTGCCCACATCCATCTCGTCTCCCCTCCTCACTCTCTGCCCTTGACTGTGCCACTTATATTACATCCAAAATTGACTCCATACGTCAGTACATCACATTACACCTGACCATAAGCAACCAGCCACCTCATATCCCTTACCATCCCTTGTCATCCCTCTCACCAACTCTGACATCTTTCTCTTATGTATGTGGTTAGGACATCATGGCCCTCATCTGATCCTCCCCACCACCACCTCACCACTTGACCTTATCCCTGCTGCTTTTGACACTGTGGCCCACCATCTCCTTCTGCAAATCCTTCACTCCATTGGTCTGCTTGATACTGCCCTCTCTTGGCTGTCTTCCTACCTCTCTGATGGTTCCTTCTCTGTTTCCTCTCATGAAACCTTGTCCCCCAAGGTTATGTTCTTGGTACTCTCCTTTTCACTCTCTATATACGTCATCTTTAGGTGAACTCATTAGTTATTTTGACTTCAATATCATCTCTATGCTGATGATACTCAAATCTACCTTTGCTCCCTGGACCTCTCCCCCGCTCTCCTCACTTGTATCTCCAACTATCTCTCTGCTAACTCTTCTTGGATGTCTCAGCACTTACTTAAACTTAACATGTCTAACACTGAGCTGATCATCTTCCCACCCTCCAGCACAACCTCACCTCACACAATTTCCTTATCTATTTGTGGAAAAGCTATTTTCTCTAGACCCCAAATGCGCTGTCTTGGAGTAATCCTTGACTCCTCCCTCTCCTTAAAACCACACATTCAGACATCTCACAATCCTGGCGTTTTCATCTAAAAAATATTTCTAGCATCAGACTTTCTGACCCAGGATACTACTAAGACCCTTATCCACTCACTGGTCATCTCCAGACTGGACTACTGTAATCTCCTCCTGACTGTCATCCCTGACAAATGCCTCTCTCCACTCCAAACTTTCCTCAGTGCTGCAGCCAGGCTCATCTTCCTCACCAAATGCAGTACGTCCACCTCCCCTATCCTAAGAGCCCTTCACTGGCTTCCCTTCCTTTTCAGAATCCAAGTCAAGTTTCTCACACTCACCTACAAAGCCCTCACCCACCCCTCTCCCATTTACATCACTGCCCTTATCTCCCTTTACACTCCCATCCGTCCTCTTCACTCTAATGAGTGCCACCTTTCCTGTTTACTGATTACCTCCTCACAACTCTACGATTGCACATGTGCTGCTCCCTTTTTCTGGAATTCTCTACATCTTCCTATAAGACTCTCCACCTCTCTACAAAACTTTAAACGTGCTCTCAAGACCCACTTCTACACCAAACCCAGCCATCTCTTATCCTAGTCCTCTGTTCCATGCTCTCTGTCTTCTCCATCTGTGTCACCCATGTTTGTCTGCCCCTTCCATTTAGAATGTAAGCTTTCAAGAACAGGGCCTTCTTCCCTCATGTGCTTATTCTTTTCTTACTTAAACCATCTTTGATGGCACCAAATCCTTATGTCAGTGTCGTCTGCTGCTGTTGCTGTGTTTATTTACCCTGTACTTGTCTATTGTCTTCAACTGTAAGTCATGGTTTTCCTGTTTTCATTATTTGTTTATGTACTCAGTAATTGGGAACTGTGGATCCCTTGTAGCACCATATAAATAAAGGATAATAATGGTGTACAACAGTATGCGACATTGAACCTTATAGGGCAGGTGTACAATGGCGTGATTCCCCACGAATATACAGTATTAGTGAGATGTAAACATTAAACTCACAGAATAAATTATGTACATTATATGATGTTTAACAAACAGAAGCCTTTTACACTTCTGCAATATAGTAGTTAAAAAATTGTTACATTCAGAATGTTGAATGAGGTTCTCTTTGAAGAAAAAGAGTCCGTCACCTACCATTTCCCAACCCCAAATGGCATCAGACTGTTATTCACTGACAGTCTAATGCCGTACTGCGACCAACGTCACAGACCCATACTACATACGCACAGTAAAGGTTCGGCACATGTGCAAAGTACCAGACATCGGTACTTTGGGACATGCGCCGATAAAGCAGCGGGACATGAGTCAGACACATAGTGCACATTCAAGATGAATTCATTGTTCAATCTATGGAGAAGCAGTTCCATGCTGGATTGGTCCAACCTTACCTGTGTTCTCCTCGCGGCAGATTGATAATTCATAATCTTAAATAACTGATTTATTTATTTTATCGATCCCCTTTATTTCATAATAGATGTTATTTGCATACATCCTGTATGTAATTTTTTCTTCCATATTTTTGTGTAACTGTTAAGCATTGTGAGTAAACTTTCTCAATTGAAACTTTCATATAATTAGCTTGGTCTCTGTGGTTCTTATCGGATCCATAGCAGGTGTTCTGGCAGTACTTGCTAAATGTCTTACAGGCAATGCCAGATTAAGGACCACATGGGCTTGGAGCTGAAATTTATGAAGGACCTATTGTGTACCGCTGCAGGGAGAGTGACTGTGAACAGCGCGGTTTTGACTAGGGGTTGTGTCAAGCAGGGCCTACCCCACATTGATTATTACCTGAGTCAAAGCTGTTGTGGGTCCTAGTTTCTGCGTGCTGTATCAGGTAAGCATAGGTGCAGGATCAAATTTGCTGGTGGTGGTCCCGACAAGCTTATTGCCTAGGGGGCCCCCTCAAGCCTTAATCTGGCCCGCAGAAAGTATTACATCTAGACACCAAAGAGAAACCTAAAAAAATATTCACTAAGGGCCACCTAAACATATAAACATTCATAATAATGGTGTTCACTCTAGGACAGGTTGCTGATCACTGAGTATGGCACGTTTTAATTTTGAAAGGCAACATTTTGATTGTGACGCATCACTACAGTTGTGTTGCGTATAATGAATTGTGAGCAGCAGTCTTCCCCACATTACCACCCTTCCTGCAGCTGTGACTCCACTCCAACGCCAACAAGGTCCCTCCCAGCAGCCGAACGCACAAGGACTGAGTGTCCACAGATGTGCAGATGGGATGTAGTTAATATCCCGGTGGTCAGAATACCGCACCAGGATCTCAACCGCTGAGAATGTCGACAGCTACACCATGGCAATTCCCGCTTGTGGGTGTCCACGGCACCCATAGAGTGGGAATAGAAACTGTGGTAAGCGCACCAAGCCCACAAGGGGACTCTTTGCACTCGCCCCGCTGCCGGCGTTCTGATGGCCTGGATCCCGGGGTAAGTATACTGACCTCCGGGATCCTGGCCGCTGGGATTCCATCCCCAACCCATGCAGAACATCTACCTGAGCATAACCTCCAATGTGAGCAACACAGAGTCTGTGTATACAACCAACCCTAGCAGCATGCTCATATCACCACACACACACACACACACACACACACACACACACACACACACAACACACCCTGTTCCCCCCCAGTCCCTACACAACCTACACACACAGCCTGTTCCCCCCAGTCCCTACACAACCTAAACACACACACACAGCCTGTTCCCCCCAGTCCCTACACAACCTACACACACACAGCCTGTTCCCCCAGTACACACACACACACACACACACACACACACCCAGCCTGCCCCCCCCAGTCCCTACACAACCTACACACACAGCCTGTTCCCCCCACTCCCTATACAACCTACACACACACAGCCTGTTCCCCCAGTACACACACACACACACACACACACACACACACACACACACACACACACAGCCTGGCACCCCCAGTCCCTATACAACCTACACACACAACCACACACACAGCCCACACACACCATCACTGACCCAGCCGGACACAGCAGCAGTAGGCAGGGATGCAGTGCATTGAAAAATAGGAGAAAAGACAAAAAAACCTTGTTTGGGAGAACTCTTGATTATTAAGTATATGTTATATAAATGGAAATCTCAAAAATTAAAACTTAACCTTTAATTGATTCTTGAGTAAAAGATATGAAAATTTACAATATATATCAAATGATGCAAATATTAAAATGGATCTCTTTGACTTTTTTAGCAAATATGGTGCAAGATCGTTATGTAGGTGAAAATATATGCCTCGGATATGCTTCACCAGTTATAGTGAGGGACAAAGAATTGTAGTTAATCAAAGGGATGTGGATGGTGTCTTGCTGTAGATGAAAATAGAAGGAAACAGGAGTGAGTTGAATAGTAGTCTCCTTGGAAAATGGCCCACTGCACCTGGTATTCTCAGGAGGTTCCCCTTCCTAGTACTGACCAGGCCATACCTGCTTAGCTTCCGAGATCGGACAAGATCGGGCGTATTCAGGATAGTATGGCCGTGGGCCTTTGTTAAAGGAGGAGAGGTGGCCACTTCTGCTTTCTGTACTCAACATAAATCAGAGCTTTAATAGTTCGAAAATGTATTTCCAGATGAGAGAGTGTGTGTGGGAACACTTCTGCTGTCTGTTGTGACGATGAGATGTTCACTGGTCAGAGCATAATAGAGTACCTGTCAACCAGATGAGAGAGTGTGGAGAATGGAGATTTGGAATGAGCAATGAGAATGTTTGGAGACAGGAATGTAAATCAATAAATTGTTTTACATTAAGGAAATTATGAGATCCTGAAACCTGTCTTTTTACAATGTATAAAGACAAATTGTGCTCTATCAGAGCTTAATACTGGCTCAGTCAGAGCTCAATTCTGGCTCAATGTTGTCAGTGTAATGTGACTGTGCATAAATTAATAAATAAATAAACAATTAATTAATGAAAGATAGGAACAAATTCATAAATCATAGAAAGAAATAACAATCTTTGAGAAAGCCACATCAGAGCTCAAAGCTAGCTCTAGATGATATATTCAGTGTAAAATGTACAAAAAAAATAAAATATATATATATATATATATATATATATATATATATATATATGGTACTAGGAAAGAAGAACAAGCGCCTTATGGTGCAGTAATTTTGTTAATAGTGTAATTACAAACACAAATAATGGAGAGATCCGTACCAGATAGCAACTTGTGTCAAGGCCTATCAATTCCTTATCCAGTGGCTGTTCTCCACCTATATATCAGGAGACATAGAACATCGCCATATAGTGTAGTATCTTAGTATATCAACCAGGCTGCAGCTGCACACTCAGAAGAGGCACCAAGCTAAAGACAGACTTGTTCAAGATTTGTGGGAGTCTTCCATTGTTTGATACGGATTGGATAAAGGTTTATCTGACACGTGCAGGTTAAAGATTTGATTTGGTACGCATGATTTATAGGGGTGGGACCCCTGGTTGATATACTAAGATACTACACTATATGGCGATGTTCTATGTAGAGATGAGCGGGTTCGGTTTCTCTGAATCCGAACCCGCCCGAACTTCATGGTTTTTTTCACGGGTCCGAGCAGACTCGGATCCTCCCGCCTTGCTCGGTTAACCCGAGCGCGCCCGAACGTCTCATGACGCTGTCGGATTCTCGCGAGACTCGGATTCTATATAAGGAGCCGCGCGTCGCCGCCATTTTCACACGTGCATTGAGATTGATAGTGAGAGGACGTGGCTGGCGTCCTCTCCATTTAGATTATAAGAGAGAGAGATTTACTGGAGCTTAGGACTAGGAGGAGTACTGTAGAAGTGTAGAGAGTGCAGAGAGTTTACTAGTGAGTGACCACCAGACAGTGCAGTTTATTTAATATATCCGTTCTCTGCCTGAAAAAAGCGATACACACAGTGACTCAGTCACATACCATATCTGTGTGCACTGCTCAGGCTCAGCCCAGTGTGCTGCATCATCTATATATATTATATATCTGTCTGACTGCTCAGCTCACACAGCTTATAATTGTGGGGGAGACTGGGGAGCACTGCAGTGCCAGTTATAGGTTATAGCAGGAGCCAGGAGTACATAATATTATATAGTGAGTGACCACCAGACAGTGCAGTTTATTTAATATATCCGTTCTCTGCCTGAAAAAAGCGATACACACAGTGACTCAGTCACATACCATATCTGTGTGCACTGCTCAGGCTCAGCCCAGTGTGCTGCATCATCTATATATATTATATATCTGTCTGACTGCTCAGCTCACACAGCTTATAATTGTGGGGGAGACTGGGGAGCACTGCAGTGCCAGTTATAGGTTATAGCAGGAGCCAGGAGTACATAATATTATATTAAAATTAAACAGTGCACACTTTTGCTGCAGGAGTGCCACTGCCAGTGTGACTGACCAGTGACCTGACCACACTGACCACCAGTATAGTTAGTAGTATACTTATATTGTGATTGCCTGAAAAAGTTAAACACTCGTCGTGTGACTTCACTTGTGTGTTGTTGTTTTTTTTATTCTATAAAAATAAAACTCATTCTGCTGACAGACAGTGTCCAGCAGGTCCGTCATTATATAATATATAATATATACCTGTCCGGCTGCAGTAGTGATATATATATATTTTTTATATCATTTATCATCCAGTCGCAGCAGACACAGTACGGTAGTTCACGGCTGTGGCTACCTCTGTGTCTGCACTCGGCAGGCAGTCCGTCCATAATTGTATACCACCTAACCGTGGTTTTTTTTTCTTCTTTATACATACATACTACTACGACATCTCTTTATCAACCAGTCTATATTAGCAGCAGACACAGTACAGTACGGTAGTTCACGGCTGTGGCTACCTCTGTGTCTGCACTCGGCAGGCAGTCCGTCCATAATTGTATACCACCTAACCTTTTTCTTTGCATCATGTGCTGATTGGGGAGGGTTTTTTGGAAGGGACATCCTGCGTGACACTGCAGTGCCACTCCTAAATGGGCCCGGTGTTTGTGTCGGCCACTAGGGTCGCTAATCTTACTCACACAGTCAGCTACCTCATTGCGCCTCTTTTTTTCTTTGCGTCATGTGCTGTTTGGGGAGGGTTTTTTGGAAGGGACATCCTGCGTGACACTGCAGTGCCACTCCTAGATGGGCCCGGTGTTTGTGTCGGCCACTAGGGTCGCTAATCTTACTCACACAGCTACCTCATTGCGCCTCTTTTTTTCTTTGCGTCATGTGCTGTTTGGGGAGGGTTTTTTGGAAGGGACATCCTGCGTGACACTGCAGTGCCACTCCTAGATGGGCCCGGTGTTTGTGTCGGCCACTAGGGTCGCTAATCTTACTCACACAGCTACCTCATTGCGCCTCTTTTTTTCTTTGCGTCATGTGCTGTTTGGGGAGGGTTTTTTGGAAGGGCCATCCTGCGTGACACTGCAGTGCCACTCCTAGATGGGCCCGGTGTTTGTGTCGGCCACTAGGGTCGCTAATCTTACTCACACAGCTACCTCATTGCGCCTCTTTTTTTCTTTGCGTCATGTGCTGTTTGGGGAGGGTTTTTTGGAAGGGACATCCTGCGTGACACTGCAGTGCCACTCCTAGATGGGCCCGGTGTTTGTGTCGGCCACTAGGGTCGCTAATCTTACTCACACAGCTACCTCATTGCGCCTCTTTTTTTCTTTGCGTCATGTGCTGTTTGGGGAGGGTTTTTTGGAAGGGCCATCCTGCGTGACACTGCAGTGCCACTCCTAGATGGGCCCGGTGTTTGTGTCGGCCACTAGGGTCGCTAATCTTACTCACACAGCTACCTCATTGCGCCTCTTTTTTTCTTTGCGTCATGTGCTGTTTGGGGAGGGTTTTTTGGAAGGGACATCCTGCGTGACACTGCAGTGCCACTCCTAGATGGGCCCGGTGTTTGTGTCGGCCACTAGGGTCGCTAATCTTACTCACACAGCTACCTCATTGCGCCTCTTTTTTTCTTTGCGTCATGTGCTGTTTGGGGAGGGTTTTTTGGAAGGGCCATCCTGCGTGACACTGCAGTGCCACTCCTAGATGGGCCCGGTGTTTGTGTCGGCCACTAGGGTCGCTAATCTTACTCACACAGCTACCTCATTGCGCCTCTTTTTTTCTTTGCGTCATGTGCTGTTTGGGGAGGGTTTTTTGGAAGGGACATCCTGCGTGACACTGCAGTGCCACTCCTAGATGGGCCCGGTGTTTGTGTCGGCCACTAGGGTCGCTTATCTTACTCACACAGCGACCTCGGTGCAAATTTTAGGACTAAAAATAATATTGTGAGGTGTGAGGTATTCAGAATAGACTGAAAATGAGTGTAAATTATGGTTTTTGAGGTTAATAATACTTTGGGATCAAAATGGCCCCCAAATTCTATGATTTAAGCTGTTTTTTAGTGTTTTTTGAAAAAAACACCCGAATCCAAAACACACCCGAATCCGACAAAAAAAATTTGGTGAGGTTTTGCCAAAACGCGTTCGAACCCAAAACACGGCCGCGGAACCGAACCCAAAACCAAAACACAAAACCCGAAAAATTTCAGGCGCTCATCTCTAGTTCTATGTCTCCTAAAATATAGGTGGAGAACAGCCACTGGATAAGGAATTGATAGGCCTTGACACAAGTTGCTATCTGGTACGAATCTCTCCATTATTTGTGTTTGTAATTACACTATTAACAAAATTACTGCACCATAAGGCGCTTGTTCTTCTTTCCTAGTACCATTTAATTTCCATGACCGGTCATTTACTGAGGAACTAAGCTGCCGCCAGGAAGTCTGGAGTGGGCCCATAGGATTTTGATGATCCGGCCAATTCACTGAGGACAGTGACGTTTTTTGAGACTTTATAAACCACTAGTGACTGACCCCTAGAGGGAATTTCCGATTGTAGGATAAGCGCACTGATCTATCAAAAACTTCTCATATATATATATATATATATATATATATATATGTGTGGATTCTGGATTGATGACAAATCAGAGCTATGCTGGCTCAAGACAATGTTGTCAGTGTGAAATGAACTGTGCATAAATTGATAAATAAATAAACAATTAATTCATAAAAGATAAGGAGAAATTAATATTTCTTAGAAAGAAATCAAATAACAATGCTTGAGAAAACCCAGTCAGGGCTCAACGCTGGGTTTAAAATAAATCAGCTGAGCTCTGACTGAGCCAGTATTAAGCTCTGATAGAGCACTATTTGTCTTTATACATTGTAAAAAGACAGGTTTCAGGATCTCAGAATTTCCTTAATGTAAAACAATCTATTGATCTACATTCCTGTCTCCAAACATTCTCATTGCACATTCCAAATCTCCATTCTCCACACTCTCTCATCTGGTTGACAGGCACTCTGGCAAGGACATTATGCTCTGACCAGTGAACATCTCATCATCACAACAGACAGCAGAAGTGTTCCCACACACACTCTCTCATCTGGAAATAAATTTTTGAACTATTAAAGTTCTGATTTATGTTGAGTACAGAAAGCAGAAGTGGCCACCTCTCCTCCTTTAACAACGGCCCACGGCCATACTATCCTGAATACGCCCGATCTTGTCCGATCTCGGAAGCTAAGCAGGTATGGCCTGGTCAGTACTAGGAAGGGGAACCTCCTGAGAATACCAGGTGCAGTGGGCCATTTTCCAAGGAGACTACTATTCAACTCACTCCTGTTTCCTTCTATTTTCATCTACAGCAAAACACCATCCACATCCCTTTGATTAACTACAATTCTTTGTCCCTCACTATAACTAGTGAAGCATATCCGAGGCATATATTTTCACCTACATAACGATCTTGCACCATATTTGCTAAAAAGGTCAACAAGATCCTTTTTAATATCAGCATCATTTGATATATATTGTAAATTTTCATATCTTTTACTCAAGAATCGATTAAAGGTTAAGTTTTAATTTTTGAGATTTCCATTTACATAACATATACTTAATAATCAAGAGTGCTCCCAAACAAGGTTTTTTTGTCTTTTCTCCTATTTTTCAATGTAGTTTATCTACAAATTTCCTGGGAGCACCACCAATCAATAAGCAGTTAAGAATCTTTTTGTAACTGCCCATATATTGGTCATTACATCATGTCATTCAAACATTTACATACATTCATGTGACTGGTGCGGATCCACACTCATTATAGGGATGCATTGCAGACAGACTGACCGGACAAAGTCGGGGGCGTGGCCTAGTCACAGACCTGTGACCACGCCCCCTTTGAGGAAAAACCCCAATCATTCATCAAGCACCGCGAGAGGGGTCACGGGACGGACCAACCCGGCAGCATAAGAAACCTGGCTTCCCAGCAGGCCAGTCCAGTCAGTGTCCACCAATGGCTGCTGTTATGCACGGTGGTGGAGAGGCGCAGGGGAGGAGCAGAGAAATATTGCGACGCAGGTAGGGCTTCTGAGGCGCTGTTAACAAAAAATGATTATCCTCGATATTTTAAACCTGGGATGTAAAGGCTGGCAGGCAGAAGGTGAGGGGTTGTAGGGTTGCGGTTTCAGTGGGTGGAACATCAGGCGGCTACTGACTTGCTGTTACAAGGAAAAAATGTTTCCTGTTTCCAGCAGCAGGGCAGAGCCTGTGGGCCTATGTTGATGGGATGCCTGGAGCTGCAGCTCCACCCGCCCCATTGTTAATCCGGCCCTGGTTACAGGCAATTGTTTGAGAAAAAATAGCTAGGTTGTAACTGAAATCATTTTTTTTTCATCAGTTTTTAACCAAACCAAAAACTGAATCCAAACCAAAACACTTGAGAGTGGTTTTGCCAGAGGCAGAACTCTGGGAGGCAATGGAGTCATCTGCCGCCAGGCTCCTGCTCTGAAGGGGGCACATCTCCTTCGATTCTGTGACACCATTAAATTAAGTTGATAGCTGCTACTCTCTTATCAGTAGCCAATTGCCTCACTGGTCCCTGTACCTTACAAATCACACACTTTTTATTATACTGTAGATACACATTTTACAAGTGTCATACCCAGGATTAGAACCCACGACCTATTACACAGGAAGCAGACACCTTACTGAAGCTATTTGCTCCTGTTACTTCTCTGACAATTACACGTAACTTCGTATCGTAAGAATTCTCATATTTCCTATACAGGAGCAAATAGCTCCATTAGTAAAGTGCCTGCTGTCAGTGTAACAGGTCATGGGTTCTAATCCTGGGTATGACTGCTAAGAAATGTGTGATTTAAAATAAAAGACAATAAAATGTGTATATATGTTGTTTTTTTCCCAGAACAACACACACACACACACACACACACACACACACACACACACACTCAACCGCTTACCGCAAAGTTCCCACCATTGGATACAATGGAGCGCCTATGCGCTACATTGTATCTTCAGTGCGCAGCCTGACTGACAGCTCAGGAGTGCACAGCCAATCAGGAGAGTGCCACACGTGGCTGAAGGGACCCTCTTTGACAGGAGTCACGGGGGGCCCCACCAGTTGGGGAAAGGGGTCCCATGTGTAAACATGGGACCCCTTTCAGTGCGTGGTTCGGGTTTTCCGTTTTTTTTTTTTGCCAAGTACGAGGATTACAAATAGGACAGATATGGGGGACCCCTACGCTTTTTGTCCCCCGTATTTTTGGCACCAGTACCAGGCACAGAGCCCGGTGCTGGTTGTTAAAATATGGGGGATCCCCAGTCAATTTTTTCCCCATATTTTTGCAACCAGGACCTGCTCAAAGAGCCCGAGGCTGGTTATGCTTAGGAGGGGGGACCCCACGCAATTTTTTTCTGTTTTTTTACTCTTTAAACTCTTTTTTTAAGGTACACTATGAAGCCCTGCATGGATCTCACAGATATGGCTGGGATTCCTTGTGTTTTGTCAGGCAGTGTTTTACTCATCACTCCCGTAAAATACTGCCTGACATCACGAATCACATCAACATCGGAAAAGACGAATGTTGCAAACTCGGCAGCTTAGTAAATGACCGTATCAGGATTCAAAAAGTTGCAGTAAAATGCACCCAATACCATTCGAGTTCAAACACCCTTAAAAACGGCTAAAACACACATATAAGTAAATATACCCCCAGGAGTTTATTTTGCTTAACTTTTTTTATCAGACTTACATCCCACAGACTCATGTGCTGACATGATCAAAAACAGCGGTTTCATATTGACATATTAGGGGCCTAGCTATTGTGACATGCACACACAAGTGTTACACCTCCCTACAGGCACATAGACATCTCTATGTTGAACTGGAAGGAATACATTTGTGTGAACACACCTTAATGTACTTGAATAAAACTTCCTCAACCATACATTTTCAAGTTCATGTTCAGTTTATTGTCATCAGCCAAAACAAATTGACAGATGAAATTTTAGTAGTACATAGCACCGAGTAGCAGGCGACACAATCATACCATCATTCATTCCACTTCTCTAAGCATATGGAGGAAAAAACGCAAAATACAACTAACAAATGCAGGAATATAAAGAAT
The DNA here is from genome assembly GCF_028390025.1 of Pseudophryne corroboree. Taxonomy (NCBI): domain Eukaryota; kingdom Metazoa; phylum Chordata; class Amphibia; order Anura; family Myobatrachidae; genus Pseudophryne; species Pseudophryne corroboree. The sequence goes on from NC_086449.1 coordinate 20,473,628, forward strand.
CAGAACACACCCCTGTACAAAAATATTTTCCAAATCTCATTCTCTTCTCATCAGTCAGTCAATCTGTTATATACAAGTGCCAAATGTAATACGTTTCTTTAAATGGATCATATAATAATATTGTAAAAATAAGTTGATTACTGTCTAAAATTACTTCCACTTTTTTTTACCAGGGTCACTTAATGCGAAGTAAATTCCCCATAATGACTCTCATTTCTTTATTCCTCAAGCTGTATACAATTGGGTTAAAAAGAGGTATTACCACAATGTACAATGGGCGATCAACTTGTTAATGGTCAAGGAGTTTCCGTTAGCGGGAACAACATAAATAGTGATCAAAGTTCCATAGAACACAATCACGACAGAGAGGTGGGAGCTGCAAGTGGAGAATGCTTTCTTCTTACCAGTTGTAGAGGGGATCCCGAGAATAGTTGTGAATACACAGATGTAGCTAACAACAACTAAGATAAAAGGGATGACTATGACAGGGATAGAGATAATCATAACCTCTAACTGTAGAGCATACGTGTAAGAACAGGAAAGTTCAACAAAAGGTCCAACGTCACAGAAAAAATGGTCAATGACGTTGGGTCCACAGAACTCCAGTTGACTCAGGAAATAAAGAGTAATCTGGGTGAGCAGAAAGCCAAACACCCAGCAATAGACAACCAAGGTATGTTGTAGGTTGATGGTCATGACAGTGCTATAACGCAGAGGGTTGCATATGGCCAGGTATCGGTCATAAGACATGACTGCGAGGAGGTGACATTCTGAACACCCTATTGCACAATAAAGATAAGACTGAGTTATACATGCCATGATGGAGATGGTGGCTCCTTCCAGCCATACGACACGTAACATATTAGGGATGATAACAGTCAGGAACACAATTTCATTGAGCGAAAATTGCTGGAGGAAGAAGTACATGGGGGAATGTAGTTTTGCCCTGGTTGACACCAATACGATGATCATAGAGTTTATGGTAAGCGTTGTAATGTAAACTGTCAGTAAGACTAGAAATAAAATTCCACCCAAAAACCATTCATTTGTGGGAACCCCAGTATTATAAATTCTGTGACTGCTGTGTGATTGTCTTTTCTCATTGTGAAATCTATGGAAAATAAACAGTATGTTATATAGTCACTAGGAATTTATTTTGCAATATGATAATCCATATTAACAGACTCAATAGAGCTTGCTCATTGTAAGGAAGCTTGGATTTTTAAGTGTATGTGAGTTGGAATCAGCAGCAGGTGAGTTAGAGTACAGAAAAAGGTGAGTTTTATAATACGCAATCAGGAACACACATATTTGCAATACCATTAAACTTCTGGTGAGGCTGCAAGGGGCTGACCTTGTGAGTGAGTGAGTGAGTGAGTGAGAGGGTCTCTAACATGGAGTAGCAGAGGGGCTGTGATTGTTGCGTGTGTGAGGGGCAGATTTTTTGAGGGCTGCCTTTGTTTCTGTCTTTGTTTTTGTTCTATTTTGTGTGTGAGCATACTAGATACTGACCAGTGATGCTGCCGGTGGGGAAAGAGCCTACTGCTGCTGACAGCAGGTACTACCAGGGTCACACAATCTGCCTGTGGGGTCTGAATCCACTGCTGAGCTGCACAAGGGGGCAAGGAAGACTGCTGCTGCAGACATCAGAGGAAAGGACGGAAGGGGACGGAGACTGCTGAATACAAGCGAAGGAACCGGTGACTACTGCTGTATAAAAGCGAAGGACTAGGGGACGCAAAGATTATATAAGTATAAGCCCAACTTCATTATTGTATAGTAAGTGTTTTGCCTAGATTGTTTTGCTTCTCTATTTCTTCTTGGGAAACAGGGAGTTAGACCTTACAAAAATATTGGTGGGGCTGGGATTGGGGATTTCACTCAGTGCATGTCGCGCAAGATGTATGCGCACCTGGAGCAACCATCCCAGTGTGAGTATATCTGCATGAGGTGTGTGCAAATGGTTGCCCTGGAAGCCCAGGTAACTGATCTAGAGCAAACTGTTACGCAAATGAGGGATATTCACAATCTTGAGCAAAGTTTAGATAGAACAGTGCAGGAGTTGAGGGAGGGGTCACTGGTAGATGAGGATGACCAGGCAGTTAGCTGGGTCACAGTTAGATGGAAGAAAAAGAGGGGGAGGCTCGACATCTCTGAACTATCAAACCCGAATAAATTTGCACGACTGGACGAGGAATCGGAGGATGATAGTGAGGAAATGACGGTGCCGGTGGAGACTGTTCCATCTAGCAACCAGAGGAGTGGTCCCTCTGGTGCAGTTGGGATAAAAGTTAGTAAGGTACCTAGTCAGATTGTGAAGGTAGGGGATTCCATTATTAGGAAGACAGGGCAATCTGCTACCGGGACAGTGATCGCCATATGGTCTATTGTCTCCCGGGTGCTCGGGTGCAGCACACCGTGGATCGGGTAGATAGATTGTTGGGAGGGGCTGGGCATGATTTGGCGGTCTTGGTGCACATTGGCACCAACGACAAAGTTAGTGAAAGGTGGGATGTCCTTAAGATAGACTATAGGGAATTAGGCAAGAAACTTAAGGCAAGGACATCTAAGGTAATATTCTCCAAATTATTACACGTGCCATGCGCTAGCCCAGGGATTGGTGCAGGAAAGAAGGGTTTGTGTTCCTTGAACACTGGGCGGACTTCTCAGTCAGGCGCCATCTTTTTTGTTGGGATAGATTGCACCTGAATGAGGAGGGGGCAGTGGTGCTGGGGGGAAGGATGGTTAGAAGGTTGGAGGAGATTTTAAACTAGGTGCCTGGGGGGAGGGGTTATCAAGAAATTACGGGTCATTCAGTAAGAATAGCAGGGGTGGTGTTAGTGAACAAAATGGGGGAGGAGTAGTGGGAGGAATAGAGCAGATGGCAAGGGTAGTAATATGGGAACTAAAAAGGGTTTTAGAATAACAGTATCCAACGACGATAACGGGTCTACTTTACTGCATAAGAATTACGATATCCCTACCATATGGGGAAATGCATATCTCAATTGTATGTATGTAAATGCTAGAAGCCTTACAGGTAAAAATGGGGAACTAGAAATCCTCGCAGCAAGCAGGGAATATGATATTATAGGCATTACTGAAACGTGGTGGGACGAATCTCACGATTGGAAAGTCAATCTAGAGGGTTACACGCTGTACAGGAGAGGCAGACTAAATAAATGGGGTGGAGGGGTATGTCTTTACGTAAAGCCATTTCTAAAACCTGTTATAAGGGAAGATATTCAAGAAGTGACTGTAAATACTATTGAAACGTTATGGGTAGAAATTGCATGCAGGGGTAAAGGAATTAAGAAGTTATTATTGGGGTTATGCTACAGGCCTCCTGGTATTAATGTGTCTGACGAGAAATTGTTACTGAAACAAATTGAAAGAGCAGCAGGAGTAGGAGACATAGTAGTGATGGGAGACTTTAACTATCCCAAGATAAACTGGAAAATCAATTCAGGTGATACTGCTAGGGGCAACATGTTTTTAAACATGTTAAATGATAATTACTTAGTTCAATTAATCGAGGAACCAACTAGGTACAATGCAATCTTATACCTGGTATTAACTAACAATGGGGAATTGGTATCAAATATTGAAGTAGGAGAGCCCATAGGTAACAGCCACCACAATATGGTCACATTCAATATCAGTTTTCATAAGCAGTCCTATACTGGCTCAACTAGGACTCTAAACTTTAGCAAAGCCAACTTTGACATGATGAAGGAAGCATTAAGGGACATTGAATGGGAAATTCTGTTTCAAGGAAAAAATACTGCAGAGAAATGAGATGTTTTAAAATCACTGCTAATTAATAATACGCGTAAATTTATTCCCACCAGCAGCAAAAAAACTAATAAAAATCCCAAACCAATGTGGTTTAACAAAAATATAAAGGAACTAATGGACAAAAAAAGATGAGCATTTAAAAAATACAAATCTGAGGGGGATGCGGAGTCATTTCAACACTATAAGGACTGTAACAAAATATGGAAAAAAGGAATAAGAGCGGCTAAAGTAGAAACTGAAAGACTAGTAGCAAAGGAAAGCAAAGTGAATCCCAACATTTTTTTTAAGTACATCAACAGTAAGAGACTAAAGAAGGAGAGTATAGGCCCTTTAAAGGACAAGAGGGTAGTCTTAATCAAAAATGATAATGACATAGCAAACAAACTAAACAAGATTTTTTCAACGGTATTAACCAGAGAGGACCAAATGCTGGGTCTAACACAAAATCTCAACAAAGATAATGTCCCACTGCTAAATGCTTATTTGTGTGAGGAGGTAGTCTGTGACCGATTAAAAAAGTTAAAGATTAATAAGTCACCTGGTCCCGATGGAATTCACCCAAGGGTTCTTATGGAGCTGCATGCTGAACTAGCAAGACCTCTCTTTTTGATCTTCATGGATTTGGTTAAATCGGGTATGGTTCCCAAGGACTGGCATATAGCGGAGGTAGTGATGATATTTAATAAGGGGAGTAAAGCTTAACCAGGTAATTATAGACCAGTAAGTCTTACATCCATAGTGGGGAAAGTATTGGAAGGCATTCTAAGGGACAGTATTCGAAAGTTCCTTGAAGCAAATAAGGTCATTAAAAGGAACCAACATGGATTTGTGAAGGACAGATCATGTCAGACCAACTTACTTGGCTTTTATGAAACAGTAAGTGTGAACCTGGATCAGGGTAAGGAGGTGGATATAATCTTTTTAGACTTTGCCAAAGCTTTCGACACTGTACTACACATGCATCTTATCTATAAGCTACAAGAAATAGGGCTAGGGAGCACAATATGCACTTGGGTCAGTAATTGGTTAGACAATAGGGAGCAGCGCGTTGTGGTCAATGGATCATTTTCAAATTGGACCAAAGTACTAAGTGGTGTGCCACAAGGGTCTGTACTTGAACCACTTTTGTTCAACATTTTCATCAACGACCTAACAGTAGGTCTAGAGAGCATTGTGTCAATATTCACAGACGATACCAAATTGTGTAAGGTTATAAATATGGAGGTGGATGCTGAGTCTCTTCAGAACGACTTAACTAAACTGGAAGCATGGGCAGCAAAATGGAGAATGAGATTCAACACAGACAAGTGTAAGGTAATGCACTGTGGGGGCAAGACCAAAAATTACACCTACATACTAAATGGGGTAATATTAAGGGATTCTGTACTGGAAAAATACTTAGGGGTTAACATAGATAACAAATTAAGCAGAAGTACCCAAAGTAGGAGTGCAGCAAAGAAGGCTAATAAGATATTAGAATGCATAAAACAGGGAATTGATGCAAGGGATGAGAGTATTATACTCCCATTATATAAATCACTAGTTAGGCCACATCTTGAATACTGTGTGCAATTTTGGGCACCATATTACAAAAAGGATATCCTGGAGCTAGAAAAGGTTCAGAGGCAGGTGACCAAACTAATCAAAGGCATGGAGACGCTGGAATGCGAGGAAAGGCTTGCAAGGCTAGTCATGTTTACATTGGAAAAGAGGAGACTAAGAGGGGACATTTTAAATGTCGATTTACATACAGGACCAAAAGTTATACTCTAAACACGCTAAATACACTTTAATATGGAGCCGCTGCATCCGCTGTGATTAAACCTTTGCGTACATACTTATTACTCCGTTAGCGTACACAGTCCCATATAGTGTACGCACTTTGTGCACAAATGCCGCGCTGGCCGTACAAAGTACATGCAGTGCGTACAAACACCAATACACGCCGTGAGCACTTAGCAGCTACACGTGTGACTTAAATACAGTTATAACCTTAGCAGGGAAAAGAGACACGACACCAGTTTGTGTTTAAGATGCTGGGTTCTAACACACCAACGTATTATTACTGAAAGGGGGATTACAACAACAACAATACAATACAGGAGAATAATGGCTACAGTCAATGGTACATACGTGTTTGGTTACGCCTGCGCTTCCCTGCCCGGTCCTCAGTCATCATGGTAGATGACCTTCAGAGTCTGTGATAGTGACCTGGCCTGCAGCTGGCTTTTTATACATTTGACCAAAACCTAACACAATTGAGACTTTAATTTCTTTGTCCATTGGACACAGGGATGGTCATTTAAAGTACAGGAGAGGTCATAGGTCGGTTTGAATAGGTGGGCGATGTCTGTTCCAGGTGCACTTGCAGATGGTCACCTCAGGGTTCCCGCCGCATATTAAGTGTACAGTAAATACAGTTAATGTTTATATTCTGCTCCTGCGCATATCTATTCGCAGGAGCGTGCAATCTTCTGAAAACCAACACCGGAATATTGCTCTTAAAATGCCCTACAGCTGGATACCAAACACCACCTTATAACCTAGTTCTGTCCCCTACTATCCTGTAAAGGTGAATCCCTTTGTTCTGATACCATTTAAACTATTGTAACTTGCTGGTGTGGTGCAGGGAGACTATGTGTACAATGTGCACTATTTGGACTAAATATGTAATGTGTCTTTATGGCTTTTCCATGTGATTACAAACTCTACCATAATTACTCATACCATGCGCTAATACGCATGACCGTGGGAGCGACCAAACACAAATTGCAAATATGCGCACGCACGGCAGAACAAATACGCGCATGGAGGCCATCTGTATATAGTTTGTACGTGATGTGTGTACTGCAATATTTTTCGACTTCGACAACATGATCAGCATCTACAAATATATAAGGAGTCAATACACAGAGCTTGGGAGTGACCTGTTTTCTATAAGATCAGCACAGAGAACATGTGGTCACTCGTTTAGGTTAGAGGAGAGGAGTTACCGCACATTGAGGCGAAAAGGTTTTTTCACAGTAAGGACAATACGTGTTTGGAATTCCCTGCCTGAGAGAGTAGTAATGGCAGACTCAGTCAACACCTTTAAGAATGGGTTAGATAAATTCCTATTGGATAAAGATATTCAGGGTTATGGTGCGTAGGCACGCATTATAGTTAATTTAACTAGCCCTAACATAAAAATAACTAGTCCTATAATAATGGCGATCTTTCAACAGGAAGAAAGTCCCGAACTCCAAAACCCAAACGGGAGGGTCACAAACAGTCTGAATAGTTCAAAATAGATGGTATAGAATATCACGGATGGAAATGATTGACAGATATATATCGTGAGGGGATGCCGGGAAAACTTTTAACAGGTACGCACCGTACTCACATGTACAATGTGCGGAAAGTGTCCATAAAGGTATCTTTTTCCTCCTGGACTGCAGTGGATTTTATTGTTCTTCTTTCCTTTTTAGTCGCCCCTCATAAGACAAAAAGTAACAAACAGGGGTGGAAACCCCAATGGTGTAATACGTTCGTGGAACAGATTTAGAGAAATCTATGGGATCATCTTATTTCAAGTAGGAAACGTACCCCACTTACATAAAAACACAATAAAATACTCCTATAAAGGTATCTTTAAATAACAGGAAAAGGTGAGGCGTACCCCAAACTCACGTTCTGTGGGTGTTATGCAGACACATCAAGGTTTCTTTAAAAGATGGCTTCCTGCTTCTTTTTTATGCAGTTCTCATTGAAACCATGAGGTCAATTCCCTAAGTTTCTACAAGTGAGTAATTGTGTTGCCTCCATTCATACCTCCCAAAATGACCTCTCCAGGAGGGACAGGGATTCTGAGTTTGGGGTACGGCTCACCTTTTCCTGTTATTTAAAGATACCTTTATAGGAGTATTTTATTGTGTTTTTATGTAAGTGGGGTACGTTTCCTACTTGAAATAAGATCATCCCATAGATTTCTCTAAATCTGCTCCACGAACGTATTACACCATTGGGGTTTCCACCCCTGTTTGTTACTTTTTGTCTTATGAGGGGCGACTAAAAAGGAAAGAAGAACAATAAAACCACTGCAGTCCAGGAGGAAAAAGATACCTTTATGGACACTTTCCGCACATTGTACATGTGAGTACGGTGCGTACCTGTTAAAAGTTTTCCCGGCATCCCCTCACGATATATATCTGACAATCACTTCCATCCGTGATATTCTATACCATCTATTTTGAACTATTCAGACTGTTTGTGACCCTCCCGTTTGGGTTTTGGAGTTCTAGACTTTCTTCCTGTTGAAAGATCGCCACTATTTCTACTTGAGAACCTGCGGATAGCGCAGCAGAAGGTGGACTCTTGTATCTGTTTTGTTATTACTGTGGTGGAGAGAGAGTGACCTCTCCCTGTACGCCCTCACTGCAGCCATCTGTGGGCACAGTAGGTCTTCACCTTTTTTGTTTCTCTAGTCCTATAATAAGACTGCATAGGAGACCACAAATAGGTTGAACTCGATGGACAATTGTCTTTTTTCAACCTTAGTTACTATGTTACTATGTATATACAAACTTTGAGATATATTCTTATTATGTTATGGAAGGAGGGGGTAACTGGAAACTTCACTTTTATAGCAAACCTCCTACTTCTGTAGCATCACACTTTTCAATGAAATAATGTTTGACATTTTTGCACTAAAAATTGTTTTGATCACACTAATAGCTGGTAATTGTTTCCTGTGTGCATGCTGTAACAGGAAATAAGGTTTTGTGTAGACTGTTGATGGCTACTGTCTGTGACTGTATGCCTGTTGCCACCCATGTAAAGTTGTTATTAAAATTACCGTAGTACAGTTGGTATTAAGACTAGTTAAAGCATGTGAGATTCTTTGTAAATGGCATTTTTGATGCCTGTTTTGACGTATTTGCATTTCTTAAAAAACAACAGTTTGGTGAGAACTCCCAAAGGCTGACAATTTCAGAATTACTTCTCTTGCAGGTTGTGTTGGTGTGTGTAACCTTGGTTGTGCTACAGTCTTGGGGGGTCATTCCGAGTTGATCGCTCGCTAGCAGTTTTTAGTAGCCGTGCAAACGCTATGCCACTGCCCACTGGGAGTGTATTTTAGCTTAGGAGAAGTGTGAATGTTTTTTTCGCAAAGCGCCTGCAAAAATTTTTTGTGTAGTTTCAGTGTAGCTCAAAACCTACTCAGCATTTGCGATCACTTCAGACTATTCAGTTCCGGATTTGACGTCACACACCCGCCCAGCGTTCGCCCAGCCACGCCTGCGTTTTCTTTGGCAGGCCTGCATTTTTCCGAACACTCCCTGAAAACGGTCAGTTGCCACCCAGAAATGCCCACTTGATGTCAATCACTCTGCGACACCCAGTGCAAATGAAATGCATCGCTAGACCCTGTGCAAAACTGCATCGTTCGTTGTGCCCGTAAGTCGCGCGTGCACATTGCGCCACATATGCAAGCTCAGAACTGTCATTTTTTAGCCTGATCGCTGCGCTGCGAACAAATGCAGCTAGCAATCAACTCGGAATGACCACCTTGGTCTCATCTTCTACTGGTGGTGAGAGTGGCATCGAGTGAAGATTGAATGTGGTTTTCAACATTTCTGTTATTGTCCCTAATCAAACATATATATTGGTAGATGCCCAATTAGCTTAGTGATATCATTCAGGTGCTGGAAAGGGAGGGGTATTTCTGAGCAAGAAAAAAAGCCATTTGTTTCCCCCAGCACCCTGAATGATAACCGTA